>NC_136061.1:843597743-843892743 GCF_964261635.1 Lissotriton helveticus | reverse complement strand
GTCTCCTGTGGGGGAGTACCGACAACTGCAGAAGGTCCGGGTACCACCACTGACGCGGCCAGACTGGAGCTATCAGGATCATCTTCATGTTGGATCTGATGAGCTTGGACACCACCTTCGGCGGCAGAGGAGGAAAGGCGTATGCAAATGTCTCTGACCAATCCATCAAAAGCGCATTTCCCCTTATCCCTGGACGGTGGAATCTGGATGCAAAGGCGTGGCATTTTTTGTTTTTGTCTGCAAACAAATCTATTGACGGACGACCCCACTGTTGGAAAATATCTGCCACCACCTTGTCGTGTAGCACCCAGTCTGGCTGATCTTCGAAATGCCGACTGAGCGAGTCTGCTCGCACGTTTTGCTCCCTGGGAAGGTGCACTGCCACAATCGAGAGGTTCCGAGCCAGAAGCCAGTGCCAGATCGATTGAGCCTCCAGGGAGAGAGGGCGAGAGCGCGTACCACCCTGTTTGTTTAGATAACACATGGTGGTCGTATTGTCTGTTTGGACCAGGATCGAGTTGGACGTGATCGATGGCCAAAAAGCTTTCAGAGCAAGATGGACTGCTCGTAGCTCCAACATGTTTATATGGTAGGACTGCTCTTTTGTGGACCACCGGCCGTGCATCCGTTACCAACAATTGCACTGGAACTTGTGGATGGAAAGGGACTCTCACCAATTGGTTTTGCAGCCGAATCCACCACATGATGGACGACTTTGCTGTTTGAGAGAGCATAATTCGCTCCTCGCAGCGACCCGTTGCTTGGTCCCACTGGTCCACTAGATCTTGCTTCAACGGTCTCATTGCTAGCCTGGCGCTGGGAATGAGAAATATGTAAGAGGCCATTGATCCCAGCAGAGATGCCAGTTGCCGGACTGTTGGGCGATCTGTCTGGAGCAGAGCTTTGCACTTCACAATGACTTTGTTTAGCAAGTGAAGGTCCAGGATAGATTGGAATTTGTACTCCTGATCTCTTTTGGGCACAAGAAAGTACCTGGAGTAAACTCCCTTCCCTCGCCGCACGGAAGGAACCTCTTCTATGGCCTTTTTTCGCAGAAGGGTTATCACTTCCTGCCGAAGCAACTTTAACTGGTGAGGACGAGATCTTTTCGGAGGAATGTCCTTTGGAGGCACACAAAAACGTAGTATACTGAGCATCCAATGATCTTTTGCTATGCTGCACCACTCTTCCAGATGATGTGAAGCACTTCCTCCCACTGGAGTGGGCAACGGCGCCAGAGGAAGCTCCTGCTCATGGCTTCCCTGCCGATCTGGCCGTGTTAGAGGACTGTTGCTGATGACCTGCTCTACCTAGGTTGGACTTACGGCCTTGATACTGCAATTTGCCTTGGCTTTTGTTCTGGGACCATTGAAGGGTTTGAACCCTCTGTTGGTAGCCCTTATGTTGTCTGGGTCTGTAGCGTTGTTTAAACTCTTTTTTTCTTCTCCAATCCAACTGCTATTAGGGTATTGAGCTCGACTTTCATTCTACCCATTTCCTCATCTGTATGGGTGCCAAACAGGGAGGAGCTGGAGAAAAGGGTGATTTACGATTCTCTGTTGGGTATCTGGCTTGAGAGCTGTTAGTCTCAACCAGGAAGATCTCCTGGCGCAAATTCCATGCGCATATGAGTGCGCTGACAGTGTAGCACCATCCGCTGCTGTACTAATTACTTGGTGCGCAACAAGCGAACCTTCCTTGATGACCTCCTCAAAATCCTTCTGATCTTCCTTTGGTAATTTTTCCTTGAAGCGGTCCAAGGAGTCCCATAAGGCTCTGTCATAGTGACCTTATAAGGCTGCTGCACTAGAGACCTTGAGCGTAGATGCTGCAGACCCGCAAACCTTTCGTCCCCAAGAGTCCTGGGACCTACTTTCTTTATCCGGCGGGACTGACGAAGAGTGCACGAGTTTTCCTCGATGCCGCAGTTATAACAGAGTCCGCAAGAGGATCTGATTTCAAGAACACAGGGTCTGTTGCTGCCGGCTTGTATTTCTTTTTAATCTTCGCCGGTGCAGCCTTAATCGTAGCTGGTGTGAGGAAAATGTCCATCACCGGTTCCAGAAGACCGGGAAACCAGAGGAAGCAACGGACTAGAAGCTGCTCTCTGATGTAGAGTCTCAAAATTAACTGTTGTTGCCACCTGATGAGTAGACATTTCAATTTTAAGCTTCTGAGCCACTCTCTGAAGCACATCATATGTGTTAATATCATCTATCGGTGATACTCTTGACAAAGGGCTATACAATAGGGTGGGAGAATAGTCCCTCTTCAAGGATCAAGTGGAAGAGGCGGACCACGTAGGTGACCACCTTCTTTTGCGATGGGAAATATGCCAGCGCTCCCGTGACCTGCCGGCACCTTCTCCATGTCTGGGCGAGGACGATCTATCCACTTCCTGCACCAATCTTTGCAGAGGTGAACTATGAAGAGGACTGGCGTATTCTTGCGTCCTAGGAATATGAGTTTGGTTTGAGCACTGCTAGTTTCAATATATACGTAAAACTTGGTTTACTGTGCTCCACGGTCCACTCCCCACTCAGGAGTGGGTGATAATGAATAAGAAAAAAGCAAGTCTTTGATCGGCTTGTCTCCCTGGGCACAAGTGTAGGCAGGATCTCCAGCATAAATTAGTAAGACAACTGTTCAATTCTTCATTTGAATAGTTCCAATTTAATTATATTCCATGGTTTACAACGACATCAATAATGTTGATTCACATCAATCGAAATCTCTGGCTTTCCATCAGAATAGCATGCTTTTCAATATCGGGATTAAATGGACTCCCAATGCATTTCGGCGCGAGCAGCGCCTTTATCAAGGGATCTGTGGGTCAAAATACGTATCATTAGTACTACTTTACTATCGCCAACAACATCGTGCTACAATTAGCTACTGACATAACATATCGATTCAAATAAAATAAACCTAATTCAAATTAACTCGTAACACACTGATAGTATACCTAACTATACATGACTTCTCTAATGTGATGGTAAACTTACAACATGTCCCATTGTCTGTTGAATGAAGAGTGATTCAGTTACCCCTGCTACCTTGATGCTAATGATCTTACTCGTATACTATAAGCCCTGTCATAGGCAGTGGTTCTTTAAAATAATACATGGACTCTAATCTGGGCGTGTCTGAAATTCGTTTGAATAGGAACCATTAATAGCTTAAAAAATTGCGGTATGAAATTATATCTGACTTGCCCGCCGAAATGTTACTGGTAAACATTCATGGATTATATAACCGGAGTCACCTAAGTGGATATCCGAATGTTAAAACGCTGCAGTTTACGCTCGCGCCGATTACCGATAACATATGGGTTTGCTGCATACCGCTCTGTTTGTTGTGCCGCTACGCTCCGTTTGGAATCTACGGAGTGGCGGGAAAGACACCTAGGGAAGTAGGTGGGTGGGGTCTATGACTACGCCTGAGCGCTAAGGTAGCTGGAACATGTATTTCTAAAGCCACAGTGGAACCAGTATGATAAAAATGAATAACCAAGTGCTCCATAACAAGAAACCTGTAACCTTAACGATTAGATACAATTAAAGATAACAAAGAAATTCAACTCTTTCATTAAGACCCCCGGTCTTAAGAGTCTTTAAGCGATAAATCCAGTGCTTTTCTCTCTTTAGAAGCTGCGTCTTGTTGTTAAAGCCTTCATGTTTTTCCACAATTTCTAAGATTCGGTCCTTCAATTGTGTCATCTCATGTTTGGCTTCCATAAAGTGCGTGGCCACTGTAGATTTGAGCATTTTCGTTCTAATGTTGCTTTTATGCTCATTGAGCCTGATTTTCAGTTTACGCTCTGTGTGTCCCACGTAGTGTAGTCTGCACGGGCAACTCAGTAAGTATATGACATTCATGGTGTCACATGTTCCATTTACTTTAAGAGTGATAGTTTCTTGAAATTCAGGAGGTGATAACAAGTTGCCTTTACTAATGTTAGTACAGTTGTGACAATTCCTACATGGTTGGGTACCTCTGAATTTGGTAATGTCACTAGTTTTCGATTTATGTTTCAGTAGTTGTCCCACATTCATAGACCTTGTATGCACAAACAAGGGTTCTTTTTCAAAAGCTCCTTTAAAGTCTGGTTCCACGCGTAATATTGACCAATGTTTCCTGATAATGTTTTTGAACATTTTGCTAGAAGTAGAAAATTTACTGACGCATGTTATGCGTGGTTCCTTACTTACTGGTTTATTGGTTAAAAGATTTTCTCTAGTCTCATTTTTAATTCTTTGTCTGGCTTCATTCAAAATGGATGTAGGATAGCCTCTTTTGTGAAATCGTGCTGTAATTTCATCCATTTGTATCTCAGCTATGTCCGGTTCCGAGACGACTCGTTTTACCCTCATGAGTTGGGAATAGGGTAGGTGTCTTTTCAGTGATGGTGGATGATGGCTGTCATACCTGAGTAAATTGTTACGGTCTGTGTTTTTTCTGTATAGGGTAGTAGAACATTTATCATCCTCTCTAGTGATGGCTACATCCAGGAAATTGATGGTCTTTTCTTCGATCACCCAAGTAAACTGTATACGTTCATTTATTGAGTTCAATTTGGTGATTTCTGATAATAGGTGTTCTTTGGCACCCTCCCAAGCGATAAAAATGTCATCGATGAATCGAACATATAGTTTAGTGTGTACCTTCCAAATGTTTTGACTTAAGATGTTGGTGTCCTCAAAGTCCCTCATAAAGATATTGGCGTACGTGGGGGCTGCCGAATTCCCCATCGATGTTCCACTCTTTTGTATGTACCAATCTTGTCCATATTTAAAGTAGCTATGCATCAAGGTAAATTGGAGAAGCTCCATTAGGAAAATGTTCATGACATCTTCATAATCACTGTTCAGTAAGACTTTTTCAACTGCCTCAAGGCCTGATTGCTGAGGGATGGAAGTATATAATGCTTTAACGTCGATTGTAGCCATGACTATGGGTTGCTCTTTCGTGATTTTAATCGTGGCTAGTTTATTTAAAAAATCTGTAGTGTCTTTTATGTACGACTTCGCTTCCATTGCGTATTCTTGCATCCGTCAGGATGCTGCTGTATCTTTACTCCAGTGATGAAGGGGAAGGAGCCATTTCGGGGACAAATGAACAGCAGGGGAAGCCTCCCTGTGCTGCGAAAGATCTATGACTTGGTCTGTCTGAATGCCTTTCTGGTGAGGCAGATGGAGAATGCCCCGCTGAAGGATGTCTTGAAGAGGAGAGTTGTGACGCTTATTCTGTCAATAGAACCACAGATCCTTCTCCGGACCTCACCGATGTGGGTCTTTATGTCGGGCGTGTGTGCTCTGATTGAGCCCGTCTCGACGCCAACCAGGACCTCCTTCTCTACGTCGATGTCCGGCCTGGTATTGGAACCGGTCTCGACGTCAACTCTGTTCCTCGACGTCGAATGCCTTGCAGACGATGCCGGAGCATCCCTTTGTCTCGACGTAGAAGAGCTGACCACGGTGGAGGGATTCTGCCACTCGACGCTGAACGTCTCCGGGCTGACGAAGATGAAGGGCCTCTGCTCCTCGACGCCGATTGTCGCCGTGTTGATGACGGCGGAGGGCTCCTCTTCCTTGACGCCGATCATCGCCTAGACGGCGGAGGGCTTCCAATCCTCGACGCCGATCGGCCTCGATACGACGGCGGAGGGCTTCCGATCCTCGACGCCGATCGTTGCGGAGTTGACGACGGTGGAGGACTCCTGAGCATCGACGTCGATGGACTGACAATGATGGAGGGGTACCCGCCCTTGATGCCGAACTGAAGACGGCAGGGGACTTCTGCTCCTCGATGCCGATCGCGGCGGATTGACGACTGCGGAGGGCTGTTACTCCTAGACGCCGATTGTTGCAGAGTTGACGATGGCGGTGGGCTTCTGCTCCTAGACCCCGATCGTCGCCGGGTTGACGACTGCGGAGGATCAGGATTCTTCAACGTCGACGACGTACCTGAATGACTATGTCTTCTCGACGGCGAGCCCGCCGTCGATGGTCTTTTCTTGGACAAATGACCCACCGGTGGTATATTTTTCAGCGCCGAGTCCGACGCTGCAGCAGAAGAGCGAGGGACCTTGCTTCAGGATGGAGATCTCGCCCTCTTGGAGCCCTTCCTCACCGGTGACCTGCCTCTGGAAGATGCCTTTTCTGCCAGCCCACAAAGACGGGTCATTTATCTTTTAGAGTCCTTTTGGATAGGGACTGGCAATGAGGACAGGGTCTTGGGGACATGGTCCTTAGGTAAACAAAGAATACAGACCTCATGAGAGTCTGACCTGGCCTTCTTTTTTCCACAAGAAGGGTAGGGGTCAAAAAGAGATGGCATTTTGAGAGGAAAAAAATGCCCAAAACTGTCAAAAAAGACAATCTTACTTCAAAAGATGAAAGACGTTGAAGTGAGGCAAAAATTTCTCAAAAAAGTGAAGATTTTTTCTGACTAAAATCAGAAAGAAGTGGAGCTGTGTAACCAGGATCCTTCCTGAAGGAGCCGGAAAGTACTGACCTAATTGTCACCCCTGAGGCATGATGGGAAGCTGGGGGTCATGACTGCCTTAAAGGCACGGTGCCAATTTATTTCTATGTTGCTATGAGTTAGCTTTTCAGGCTTTTTAGGCTATGTTTTCTGCAATGCAGCCTGGCTGCTGTCAATGCTTTCAGTCCTATCTGAGAGTTTGTGCTTAGTGCTAAGCATTAAAACAGTTTTTAAACATGTTCTGCTGTTGTTTTGTCCTGTTTCTAATGTATTCTTCATGATATAATGGGAAGTCCTTACAGCATTATTCAGCTCTAGTGTGTATAAGGCTGCATTTGCTTTATATATATATATATATATATATATATATATATATATATATATATATATATATATATATATATATATATATATTACCTACTGGCGGTCGCCAGTAGGTATATATAGTTAGGATTGATTTCCATAGGGAAATCGCAACATTCTATTGGGAATAACTTTGGCGCCGGTTGAGGAATCTGCCTGAATTTTTCAGCAACTTTGCCTCGCGGCGCTCCGGTCCTTCCCTGAAAGGTTGGGGGGGATTCGTCAAGCGGGGGCCGAGATAAAAGGGGGGTCCCAAAACGTGTTTTCCCCATGTTAATTTCCATAGGGCGGTCTGTCGCACTTTTAGCTCGAACGGCTGAATGGATTTTCACCAAACTTGGCAAAATTGTAGGGACTGGTACCCCGATGTGCCTTTGCTATGTCTCAAGATATATGCTCCAGTGGTTTTTACGAAAATTAACTTTGAAAAAATATATATTGGGCTACATTGGGCTATATATATGTTAGAGCCCAAATGTAGACCAATGTAGCCCAAAGATGGCCACCAGAGACAAAAAAAATACAAATGTAGCCCAAATATCAGCCAGATGTAGCCCAATGACAGAATGTCCCAGAGTGTTGTAAAGAACAACTAGAGCGCTAACAGTCTTACTTATGACAAAAGTATGGCACACCTGAAGTCATCTTGATTGGAATAAAGTGGTAACACTTAAAACATTTAATTTGCAAAGGAACACAATGAGGGGGTTCATTTTGCTATAGAAATTATGATTAGTGCTGAAGAAAGAAAAATTAGGGCACATTTTGAGTGACTTCTCAAATCCTCTTATATTTCTTTAAAAAAATTCTGATATGCAGTCTCCCAAGATGGCCACCAGAGACAAAAGAGCCCAAATGTAGCCCAAATATCAGCCAGATGTAGCCCAACTATAGCCCAATGACAGAATGTCCCAGAGTGTTCTAAAGAACAACTAGAACGCTAACAGTCTTACTTATGACAAAAGTATGGCACACCTGAAGTCATCTTGATTGGAATAAAGTGGTAACACTTAATACATTTAATTTGAAAAGGAACAAAATGAGGGGTTTCATTCTGCCATAGAAATTGTGTATATATATATATATATATATATATATATATATATACATATATATATATATATATATTCACTGAAAAAACCATAGGTTATAGACCATATATAGTTAGGAATTTGCATTTACAAAACCTTGAAAATTCACTGAAAAAACCATAGGTTATAGACCATATATAGTTAGGAATTAGCATTTTTAAAACCTTATTTTACTCGCACAAAACCATTGAAATTCGCATATATAGTTAGTTGCACTAACTATATATTTCGCGCACCCGCAATCCACTGCTGATGATGTCACATATTACATCATTCATGACATGGTCAGTGACATCACGGATGACATCACTGATGACATCACTGATGACATCTCATTTGATATGACTGATCACATCACTGATGACATCATTCATGTGATAATACGATTAACTTCTTCAGACTCTAACATAACCTTATATACACTCAGTGTAAACAGACACTCACAGAGTGTCACTCATCCATGGAGTTACTCACACACCTAGTCAGTCATGCAAAGAATCAATCACACCTCCATCTCCTCAACTATACAGTTATACACACCTTACTTATTCAAACAGATACTAACACATATTTACTCTCTTATACAATTTCAGAATGATCCATACAGCCACTCACACATTCACTCTTATGCACAGTTATTTATATATGTCAACTCTCACATATACTGTGTTTTACATATGTTCTTACTTTGACATGTAGCACTGAGATATCCATTCACTCACCAATACACTCATGCACACAGTCAACCGCCCATACAGCTGTTCCCACATACACTTTTGAACCCATACATCTAGTGAATCAACTGCTCACACATCTATGCACAGAGTCATACACCTCCCAACCACCCACACACCACTCAGTCTCCCATACAAATAATTGGGCAACCAATCAATAACCCATATAGTTACTCATATAGCTACTGATCAATACATGCAGCAGTTTACAGAACAACAGACATAATGATGCACAAATTAAGACAGTTTAGTCACTAACCCATGCACTCAGTGAGACACATTTAATCACTCACTCATACAGTCAGTCATGCACCTACTAAATCCTTCATCCAGACACTTATACATCCACTCATTCTTCAATATGTAAGACATATTTAAAGTTTACAGAAACATACAGACACTGGATGTTATCAGTGATGTCATCAGTGATGTCATTGGAGATGTCATCAGTGATGTCACTGACCATGTCATGAATGATGTAATATGTGACATCATCAGCAGTGGATTGCAGGTGCGCGAAATATATAGTTAGTGCAACTAACTATATATGCGAATTTCAATGGTTTTGTGTGTGTAAAATAAGGTTTTAAAAATGCTAATTCCTAACTATATATGGTCTATAACCTATGGTTTTTTCAGTGAATATATATACACATACATATATATATCACTCCATAGTTCGCTTCAAAGCAAAAGAATGCGCACTCGGGAAATTTTGCAGCAAAGATGGTTTATTTGCAGTTACACGCAGTTTAGCGTGTAACTGAAAATAAACCATCTTTGCTGCAAAATTTCCCGAGTGCGCATTCTTTTGCTTTGAAGCGAACTATGGAGTGATACTAATTTTCGGCTGTGAGAGGTCCGCCGAACTTCATGCGCCACTCGACTAGGGAGAAAGGATCCCGGAAGGACCCGACTTTGCTTTTTTGGAATATGAATATATATATATATATATATATATATATATATAAATATAAATATAATCTGTGAACAAGTGCAACCGCCCGAAACGCGTCAGATCTTGCAGCTCCACAACTTTTCGTTGTTAAAATGCAATGGTCATCACAAAAATGTGGTAGAAATGTATATAATCAAAACACACTCCAAGATGGCCGCTGCAATCATAGAATGAATTGTAGTCCTTCTTTAATGTTAATTACTTAGAGGACGTGACATCATTTTGAATTACCAGTGTAACTTTATTTAAGAATGTCTAAACATATTGTGCAAACAACAGTAGAAAAAGGCGCGATGCCGAAACGCGTCCTGTTTTTTGTTTAAGACAATAATAAAATCGTAAGAATTCTGAACCTTGGAGTGCGATCAATTCTTTTACCGTTGTAAGAGAAAACAGAGCGAATATATATATATATATATATATATATATATATATATATATATATATATATATAAACAAAACCCTTCCAGGAAAGGGTTTTGTTTTGACTTAATACTGGGTGCTCCCTTGTGTTTGGACAAAGCTATACCTCTCTGAAGAGCTCTAATTAGAGCGAAACACTGTGTCAGGGGTTGCTTTTACTCATTTCAGGTTGGCTTGAGTTGGTATTTTACCAATTCAAAGCTGTAATATTGTGCCTGGAGTGATAAATGGCTTTTGTTATTTTACAGCTCGGCAAGGACTGCACTGTACTAGTCCTATGCTTAAAGACTTTGCTGTTTAAATGGCAAAAGACTGTGTCATTTTCTATCTCGGCGTGGATAGCACTGCTTAAAAACTTTGATAGAAAAACAGACATTTGAGGTGAGCAGATCTAGAGTGTCGCTGGTGTTGAGAGTGCTCTAACAGGAGCGGCTTTCCACCTAAACTGAGACCTATCCAGAGTTCTCTCCTTTTTTGCATATATATATATATATGTTTGCTAGTAGAAATAGCAGCCATTCACGAGGAGCTGAAAACTTTGGGGGACGATGATGAGAAGGAAAAACTATTCAAGGCAATGAATGAGCGCCTCAAAAAAGAAGAAACAAATTGTGGATAGAAAATCTTATAAATTTCAAAGAGATCGTAACGATTACGAGATGGGACAGATTTTCACCTTTTCACGTAAATATGATGCAGCACGCAAAGGTGCTACTAAACCTCCTCCCAAAGTTAAAAATATCCAGCAACGTAAAAACAACACTACACTAAGTGATTCCTCGATCACAACGCTCAGTTCTGAGCCTGAAACTGAGTCTGACTCAGACCGCCACAGATCGGAACAGGCAGCCGGTCTTGCTAAACCTACCCCAGGCCAAGAGATTGATTTTTTATGTCAAGAAAGACTAAAAACTTTGAGATCTCACACACGACCTGGAAAGGGAGAAAACACAACAACTTCCAGAGGCGCCAGAGGAGGCGGGCGTCAAAGAGGAGGCTTTCAAAGGAAGTGGAGAAGAGGTGGAAAGGGGCAGGGGCCTGCAGCCCCACAATAGCAAATGAAGTAAATAATCGGACTGTTGTGAATCTAACAACGCTGGTTTTATCCACCAAAGAAGAGAAAATCCTCAGACTGGGACGGACGTTTGCTGCACCTAGTGATTTCAATTATCCAAACACAAGATGTGATATTTACAAAGCGGTGAGAAAACGTAAACTCCGCAAGTTCTATGCTTTGAAGGATAAATCTAGCTATTCTCGAGCTCAGACTGCAGAATTTGAAAATGAGCCGACTGAAATGTCACAAGGTACTCGAACTATAACAGAACTGTGGCTAACTGATGGGGCAGGATATGACGATCCAACTGTGGTGACCAATAACCCCGACAAGTTTGATCATTGGGGTAATAGAATTTCAAGTGAAACATAATTCAGGCCACCCTCAACCTTTTGTCCAGTGTTACCTCGAGACAATTTGGACATATTTCATGAAAATGTGGTGGCTGATTTAAAGGAACTACAGATCCGGACTGGAAAAATCAAAAGGAAATTTGATAAGGAGTTGCTACAATACAAGACACTTATTGCCAAACTAAGTAAGGAGAAAGAACTAATTGTGAGAAACAGTGACAAGGGAGGAAATGTTGTGCTGATGTCTAAAGCTGAATATGACAAGGAAGCTTATGTCCAGTTGAATGATCGCACATGCTACGAACGCATACAGATCAATACATTAGCCACAATTAAAGCAGATTATCATCGGAAACTCTCAAGATGGAAATCATCCAAACTACTATCTGAAGCTGAATTCAAGTACTTGAAAAATGACAACCCTATCACACCCATTTTATATTTTATCCCCAAGATTCATAAGGACCCCGTACATCCACCAGGCAGACCGATTATTTCTGCCAGGGGTAGCCTATTAGAACACACCTCTGTCTATATAGACCATTTTTTACAGGGGTATGTGCAACAATTAGGCTCCTATGTTCGTGACACCGGGGATTTTTTATCAAAAATCAAGGATGTTGAATGGGTCATTGGTGATTGGCTGATAGCTTTGGATGTATCCTCGCTCTATACGAGCATTTCGCATGATGATGGCATTAATGCTGTTGAACATTATTTGTCTAGAAGGGGTACCGATGAACATGATCATAATGTGATGCTATTAGAGATGTTAAAATGTTGCCTTGTCAACAATGTCTTTCTCTTTAACCAACAATTATATCGCCAATTACAGGGCGTGGCAATGGGGGCCAGCTTCTCCCCAAGCTTTGCGTGCTTACACATGGGAGCTTGGGAGGAGCTGGTCGGGGCCATGAATACCGCCACAACATTCGCAATAATTTAGTTGCATGGTTTCGTTTCATAGACGATCTTCTGGTAATTTGGCGGGGCAGCAAGATTGATGCTCTTAAATTTATTGATGACATCAACAACAACGAATTTAATTTGAGATTTACAGCGACACTTAGTCAGGACAGTGTAACGTTTCTTGACACTGAATTGTAAATTAGGGATGGCCGGTTGGAATCTAGGATTTTCCGAAAAGTGACTGCTGGCCACAGCATACTACATGCGGCCAGTGCACATCCACCACATTTGATATCAAGTATCCCTTATGGTGAGATGTTGCGATTGAGACGCATATGCAGCAATTCTATTGACCTAAAGAAAGCACAGGACCAGAGTACCACTCGTTTTTTGGAGCGTGGTTACTCGAATCATTTAATTCAGAGGGCCAAAGATAAATCCATGTCTGTTTCTCAAGAGGTACTATTGACCAGAAATAGCAGCAGGCTTGAGGGGAAATCCAACAATACAGCAGCTGAGACCCCTGGGGACATGAATTGCTTCCGTGTGATCACTGGTTACAATAGACAACATCAACAGATTCGGAAAATACTCAACAAACACTGGCCTTTGGTCACCCACGACTCTGTCATAGGCAAGTCTCCCTAAGCAAGTCTCCCTCACATTCAGCAGGGCTCCGTCACTACGAGATCATGTGGTGGTGACCAATTCAGAACCCTATATCAAATCTTCCTGGTGGCAAGAAAATAAAGGTTTTTATAGATGCAAAGCTTGCATCCATGGACAAAACATGGAAACCTACAGGGACGGGTTAACTGATATCCAACATCCTATCACCCAGGTTTTAACGTGCAAAACCGAATATGCGGTGTATATATTGGAATGCCCCTGCTTACTTAAATATGTGGGCAGTACGAAGAATGCTGTCCACATACGTATTCTCCAACATCTGCGGGCCATTAACAACAGTGATAACACCTATCCTGTGGCCCGTCATTTTAGAGAGTACCATCGCAGTGACTGTACTCAGCTCAGATACTGGGTGATTGATTCAATCATGAGCAGTAAGAGAGGGGGAGACAGAAATGATAAATTGAGGAAACTTGAGACTAAGTACATTTTACTTCTTAATACTAAGTCACCTATGGGCCTAAATGTTACGGAGGACCTGTATACATGTTTGCCTTGATGAGAAATATACAATAAAGAATGTAATTGCCGTTAGAACTAGCAGGGACCCTCCACACAAGTTTCTTTTATAAGAATCACCCGGCTGGGAGATTCTGTGGAAGAACCATGTGGAGGGTAGATGAATCTTTAATTAATTGCAGTAGCTGTTAACTAGGTGAGAATATTTGATTAGGTGGTGGTATATATATACAATATTTGGACTGTGGTGGGTCTTTACTCCCAGTCAGTCTATTAATATTAGACACGGTTTTTTAGTCACTTATGATTACTGAGCAGGACTATGGAAACTAACATGTCTTTTTATTGGACAATGGGGACATAAACCAGTGGGTACAGGGTGGCAGACTGTACTCTACCATTAATCCTTGATTATCTACTTAACCAATACAATATGAGTACTATGGGTATACAGTTGTGTATTTCAGGATGTTGATGCCCTATACATGCATTTCCTTTGTAAATAAGATTGCTACAGATACTTGGTCAATACAACTGGATGTTAGTTGGATTTTGCGCATTTTGCACATATTGCGGATATTGCACATTTATTTGCTATTTTGCACATGTTCGAAATTTCCATAAATCTTTGAGCATATTTGCACAATTTGGTATTATACCAAAATAAGCACTTGCACTTTATTATTGACTGTATCATTGGCATTGTGTATCCAACTTGACCATGTTCATCTCATATTTTACAATGGGAATTAGGGGACACTGGAGATATTATTTTAAAATGACTTAAAAATCTATGTCTACAACCTTGAGCAAAAACGTATATTTTACTTAGAAACCAAGGCCAAATTAGTGCAGGATGAATTAATCTGTATATTTGTACAGTTATACATATTTCAGTACGGATGTTAATTGTCATGGTTTGAACCTCTTATCCCTCCAATCATGTATTTATTTTTCATTTATTTTCACCCGTCTCTTGTATTATGTGCATCATTGGTATTTTACTGATATTATTGTTTAACATCAAATAAGTTACCTGGTCGATAATTTGGATGAAAACCCCAACGTAGTTTGTTTTCTATGTCCATGTTCCAAACACCAACACGTGAAATCAATGTTAAATTATCACTGGCACTTTAAAAGGTGGACACCGACAAACAAACATTGTCATGTGAACAAGGCTCATGGAGCTGAAACGTCAGGGACATTTTCTGCACTAAATAAAGTAAAAAGGAACTCTATTGGTCCGTGTCCGAGTGGTCCTTACCTTGGCTGGTTGCTATTCCGGAGCTAGGTGAGACGGCGGTGTGCACAATATATATATATATATATATACATATATATATACACACACAGACACAGACACACAAATCCAACTTGCCACAAATGTGCTTCTCCGCACAGACAGGTTCGCAGACTTCAAGAATACGCCAGAGTCAGTCTTCAAGGTATAGCTTAAATATTTATTAAATTGTGGTGCAAGCCATCAGACGCGTTTCGGACTTCACGCCCCTGTTATGATTGTAGAGACCATAGGTGAAGTGTTCATAGCTAGTAGTTTAGATGTAAATCAAGTTCTACATAACTCTATATTGTTGAATATAGAAAATTATGGAGATCCTCCCCCATGTTTAAACCTCCCGGGCTTTTACTATTAAGGAGTATGATATATTTTGATTCGAGCTGTCTGAGGGGTTTTTCGTTGTCGCCTCCCCTTTTACTTGGGTTAACAGCATCAATAACAAAATATCTGATGTGATTGGGGTTTTGGTTATGAACACTTTTAAAATGCCGAGCTACAGGGTAACTTAAGTCGGCATTGACTATTGCCCTCAAATGCTGTAAAATGCGCATGTGAACAGGCAATTTTGTACTACCTACATAGGTAAGTTCACAGCTGCATATGAGTACATAGACGGATAGTTTGGTGCGGCAAGTATAGTGCCCTTTCAAAGTGATAGGAGTAATATCAAATGGGGTAGGATGTGTTTTGACATTTACCCCAAACTTGCACGCCCGGCAACTACTGCAACGGAAAAACCCTTTACGAGGGGACAACCAGATGTCCACTTTGGGCATTTCTGGGCTACTACACACCAGGTCGTTACGCATTGCATATGCTCGTCTATATGTAACTGTGGTGGTCTTAGGCATGATATCTTTAAGTACATTGTCTGTAAGAATGATGGGCCATTCTTGTTTAATCAATTTGGTAATTTGACGTGCTTGACGACTGTATCCTGTTATGAGGCGGATGGTGTTATCTTTATTGTCATCTTGTGATTTGAGGTGTTTTATCCTGTTGGGATTTAACAGCTGTAGTCTGTCAAGGCGGTTAGCCTTTAACATGCTTGCATCTACTTTCTTGGCATTATAGCCCCTGGCAAGGAGTCTGTTTTTACAATCCTGTTGGTGTTTGTCTCTCATCTCAGGGGAACTACAGGACCTGTGTATTCGCAAGAATTCCCCATATGGGATAGCTGTGATGGTGTGGTGTGGGTGGAAGCTTTGAGCGTGTAGGATGGTATTACCTGATGTGCTTTTTCTAAACAGACTAGTGGTTATTTGATTGTGTACTATATTAACCTGCACATCTAGGAAAGTTGCCTCATCCATGCTAATGTTTGCTGTGAATTTTAAATTCAATTGATTGTTGTTGATATCTTCCACAATTTGTTGAGCTTTTTGCATAGAACCACGCCAAATTATAAACACGTCGTCAATATATCTCCAGTATCTCATGACATTGTTTTCCCAGTAAGCAGCATGATGAACCTTAAGGACATGTTCCTCCCACCACCCCACGTGGAGCCCTGCGTAGGTTGGGGAAAAACATGCCCCATGGCCACCCCCCTTAATTGCTTGAAGACAATATTGTTAAATGAAAAAACATTATTGTTTAGACATTTGTCTATCATATTGATAAGCATTTTGTTATGTTGGTATAGTTCAATGGAGCGTTGGTCCAGGTAATGTTTGACTGCTCTTATTCCATCTGCGTGTGCTATACTAGTATAAAGCGTGGCTATGTCCATTGTCATGAGTAATAGATCGTCAGTCCATGAACATTGATTTAACAGATATAAGAATTCCGTTGTGTCCTTGATGTAAGCTGGTAATAAGACAACAAATTCTTGCAGATAGAAATCAATATATTTCGATGTGTTTTCAAAAACACTGTTGATCGCTGCCACAATGGGCCGACCTGGCACTGGTGTTTGCTGTTTATGTACTTTTGGTACAAAATAAATGTTAGGTAACACTGGGTGAATTTTGTGCAAGAATTTTAGTTCATCTTTGGATATTAGTCCTTCTCGTTTCCATAGATATATATCTTTTTCATATGAATCCTGGATCGTTTTAGCAGTTTTAAGATCTATTTTGGCATAACATAGTTCGTCATTGAGATGGCGGTGAGCTTCCTCGATGTAATCCTGTTTGGCCCAGAGCACTATGATACCGCCTTTATCTGATAGCTTCTCTGTTAATCTATCAGCATAGATATCTATGGCATCTCTAGGCATGCTAGGATTGAACGTCGATGGTGGTTTGAAAGGACTACTACTAGTAAGATTGATGTCAATGTCTTCCCTGTTCGCGATCAATTGGGTATTTAAATCTTGATGTTCCTCAGTGCGTAGATGATGTATGGTTCGCATCAAACTGACGTCTTTAGCTTGACGTCCGCTTTTATTGAATTGATTACCTGTTGCCAGATTTTTCTTCTCAATTGTGCCTTTTTTGATGGCATAATATTTCTTGAGTTTGATTTTGCGGATATATTTAAAGACGTCGATTCTGGTGTTGCAATAGTTGAAATTACTTTCTGGGCAGAAAGACAAGCCCAACGAAAGTAATTGTTTCTCTGCTTGATTAAGTTCGATGCTGGTTAAGTTGATAATACTGTTTTCATCTACTGATTCTTGTTCTGCCAGAATTTTTTCCTGGGTTGCCTTCCTTTTGGCTTGGGTGCACTTGCGGCATTGCCGTCGTCTTGTGTTCCTGTTTTGGTTTGCGCGGAGTTTTGATTTTGTGAGCGCAATGTTTGTTTTCTCTGGAGCCTCACGTATTCGATTTCCTACGCTAGGGTTAATTGGCCCAAATCCTCTCGTCGAGCTCCCAAGATGCTTTAATCTGATTCCTCCCCACTGGGGACCAGGCTGGTGTCAGATCCTGATCGATTGGAGTCGCTTATTTCTACAGTTACTTGATGGGTCACAGTCTTGGGCTTGGTTGTCGTTGTGATGCCTTGTTTGCGTGTACGGTCGTACTTCCTGGCGAATGTATAGATTTGGCCCAAAGCGTAATCTTGTTCGTCTCGAGCGAATTTGTATGCTTTTCTCATTTTGATTGTATTTTCCTGTTTTTTGAGACGCTCCGTTATTTCCTTCGTGGTTTGCTCGATATACACTTTGTCTTTTTTATATTCGTCTTTTTTGAGTTCTTCATTAATTCTGATAATTTCATCTAGATTTATTTGACGATCTACTTTGGCGTACTTAACCAAGAAGCATAGCAGGCGCATGGATGCCTCAAGATTGCTCTCCGCCCAGTCTCTGAGTACAAAGGGTTTGGGTTCTCGAAAATGGGGACGAGCATAATACGCAAGCCGCGTGGCACCCTCCCCACTTCATGATATTTCTCGAGGGAGCGAATCTCCCACCATTTGGTGAGTTCTCCCCTTCTATTTTTTTCCAGTTCTTTCATCAATTTCTTGACTTCAGTCTCATTGCTCACAGTTTTTGTTTTTTTAGTATTGTCTCCTTGTTTCACTTTAGGCAGATTAAGAAATAATTCTTCGAAAGCCTCTTCTCTCTCCCGCTCTCCATATATTGTTAGACCTGTCAGCCCTAGGGTCGTCTTCCCTTTTTTTTTCCGCCCTTGCCTCATTTTTTCCCACCTTCTTTTTGTTGGCCTTAGGTCTCCGGGCACCTTCCCATTGCTAATCAATGCTAAGGTGCGGGTGCTCTCTTCCCCCAATATGGCTGCCACTGACCCCTGCTACTGCAGCGTGGTCTTTTAGACGCACTCTAGTAGCCAGGAGCAGGCTGGAACCCTTAAACATTGTTGCGATACCAGCCTACCTTCCCTGCCCATAGCTAGAGTGAGGAAGCTCCTGGAACCTTCCGGAATAGGGGAGTGGTCACCAACTGCCACCTGAGAGAGTGGTCACCTGACCTGGGACTATAAAAGAAAAGGGAGGGAAACTTTCCAGCCAGTTGGGGCATCACTGACCTTAGGCGGTAGGGCCTAGTCAGGAACCAATACCACTGGGAGTGACAGGGTTTAGGCGCTGCACACCAAGCTGTGTGAGGAACACTGAACTAGCCCACTGATCTGGCCCGGCGGGAGGGGAACCCAGGGACCACCTGAAGTGACTTGCTGAGGAAAGCCTTCAACTCAACCCACCCCCCTCCTCAAGAGACCAAGAATCTGTTCTCTACAAAGGGCGTAGGAACCATCTAGCGCCAAGAAGACCTAACTGCCCACAGGACTGTTGGGGGACCAACCAGGTATTAGCGCCATGTCACCCCCTGCGCTCCTAGTCTCCATCTGGGCCCCCTTTGCTGTTTCGCCACTGTCGTGTGGGCCTGTCCTGCCTTGACTGAAATTGAACTGACCTATCTGCCCAGCGCCCTCCTACTGTGCCCCCCTGAGAAGCGCTGAAATTTCAGAGACCATTGATGCCCCGGAGCGCTATGGCGGAGCGCTAGCTCCTGAACTGCCTAATTTGTTTGTAGCGCTAGTGGGTCATCAGGCGCTGTGTGCTCCTGTGCAGCGCTGCTTGGGAAGAGCGCTGTGTGACCCGGAGCTCCACCTCAACCCCGCGCTGCCTCAGGGAACTAGCAGGCCAACTCACCGCCGCACCCCTTGCCGTGCTGACGCGGCCCTGCCGCGCACCAAAGGCCGTCGGACCCCGTAGCAGCCTTGGCACTTCCCCGGTGAGCCTGTCGCTTCCAACTGCAGCCCCTCGGCGGGCCCCTGAGCCAAAAGAGGGCCGCCGCAAAATCTCGTCAGGCCGCGGTAGGCCTCACTGGGTTGAAGCCTGCATCACCCTCGTCACGTGGTGGGGGGAATGCCGGCGCGTCACTGGCAACGCCCCCACCTTGCCCACACTGCGGATTGGTCTGCGAGTTCGCGCCCCTAGCCGGCTGCGCTGCTATTGGCGGCTGGCTCCACATCCTCCGGGGGCTGCGATCCGAAGGAGAGAGTCGGCGGAGCAAGCCTGAGGCCGGCCCGAGAAGAGCGCCGGAGCCGCGCGGGCCTTCCCTGACTGGCCTTCACGCCCCCTCATCTGGATCGGCGCAAGGGCTCAAGAAGAGCCGAAGAACACCAGGTAATTCACACGGGGAGGAGGGCAGAAGACTCTGAGGACAAGCGGGCCCCTAGAAGTGGAAGGAGGGGCCCCGTGTTCGCCCCTCCCCCGGGGAAGTCTGTGGCCGGGCCCCGTTGGCCCCACAAGTACTGTAACTGGGCCAAGGCCCCAAAAGGCACCATGAGGGGACCTCAATTAGGGAAAGTTAACCCTTGTCTAGGGGGATAGTTAGTTAAAGTCTGCTTTCATGGAAAGCCCATTGTTCTTATCTCTACCCACCAGAAGAGTTACACTTGTTTACGTATCGTTTTTGGCCTAGTGAAGAGAATGAAAAGTTAAGGCCTGCTCACTCTGGTTACTGGGATTGCAAGTCCTTGCCAAAGGAAATGTTCATGTTACTTTGATGTATGGTTTATTAGTGCCTAAAGAGATACCTAGTGCTGAGTAATGAAATGTTTTACTCCCATCCTGGTGAAAGGGTTATTTCTAATTAAATGTTTTTCTCCTATCCTGCTGAAAGGTTTACCTTTGCCTAAGGAAATGCTGACTAAAAGCTTTGCTAACTGAAATGTTACTCCAATGTCTCTATAAGGAATTCCTTGCAGGTGCTGTCTAGGAGCAAGGCTGAAGCCAGGCCTATAGTTATTGAATATTTAATATTTATTTATTTATATATTTATGGCTGAGTGATGACAAAAATGCTCTTTTAAGGAAATGTGAATGGAGTTAATGCTACCTTGATTACTTGATTACCCCGAATGAACTATCAACCGTGACCTTATTCTAGATAAAAGTACCTTGTTTAATCCATTTCACTGGTGTGGTCTCAGTCATTGTGAGTGGTACCTGTCTCAGTGGTTGTGTGTGCTATATGGTCACTTTACACCTAAGCTTTCGGGGGCCTACCTGCTCGTGCCAGGCTACCCCAGTTCCTACATATATTATCTGTGAACAAGGGCAACCGCCCGAAACGCGTCAGATCTTGCAGCTCCACAAATAAAAATATCAGTGCCTGACTTGGGACTCGTGTCGTCTTTTGAGCTTACCGAGTTAAAGTACAAAGACGGCAGGATATATATATATATATATATATATATATATATATATATATATATATATATATATATATATATATATATATCCAATTACCGCTCCGGTGTTTGGCCCACCAAAAGAGAGACACGAACTCCGCAATTGCTGTTCTCACTGCTGGCCACAGTGACTTTTATTTAAACCAGGTGCGCAAAAAGTCAGGCAGGATGACGCGTTTCGGCTAACGCAGTAGCCTTGTTCACATACCTGCACTGCTCAATTCAATGCATTAAATACACAAGTGCAAATTAACCACGTGACTACATATACCATTGAAAGTGAAGACATACTGCTTGGTAAAACAAACTACAAATGAGGAAAGAGAACACTTTCTTATGAAATTACGGTACAAATACTTAAATTCATTATTACCCAATTCAATCTTTCCTAAAATTTGTTTACGCTGTTTTTAGTGCCTAGTTATGATTAATATAGTGTTCAAATACAAGTTCAAGCCGTTGGAGTAATAAACGATGCAACTCGTAGGTGAATTAATGGTATTGATTGCCATCTATATATATATATATATATATATATATATATATATATATATCCAACAAGTGCAATCACCCAGGCTCCGACCACAGCGACACAGGAAATTACGCAGATCCAATAAGTATAAAGCACAGATTTTTTATTTAACCCCTTCGACGCTCATGACGAGCTGGGCTCGTCATGCAGTAGCCTCCCAGCACGCTCATGACGAGCCCAGCTCGTCATGAATAATGGGTTTTTGTAAATCCCAGCGCAGCAGCAGAATATGATGAGCTTCCAAGTGGTTAAAAGCTGAACCAAGCAATCTGACGCGTTTCGGGCATCCGCCCTTGCTCACAGATATAGATATATATACACACACACACACACACAGTGGGTAAGTTTATTCCTGGCAGATATATATATATATATATATATGTATATATGTATATATATATATATATATATATATATATATATATATATATATATATATATATATATATATGAGGGGCACATATATGATTGTGTTTCCGGGGTCCCGCGCATGGGCGCGAATATTCTAGTGCTTATGACTTTGAAGAGGATCCCTTGGAAGAGAACCACAAGAATGAGTTGGGCTTGGTCGCGCTTGATCTTCTTCAGCACTCTGTAAAGTATTGGTACAGGCGGAAAGGCGCAAAGGAGGCCGCAGTGCTGCTTTGGATACTCCAACGTGCAAAACGGATGACCTTGCACGTTCTCTTTGGTGGCAAACAGATCTAAGCAAGGGTCTCCCCACCACTGAAAGAGACCTTGCACCATCTTCGAGTGAAGACGCCATTCGTGATCTACCAGGCGCAGGCGGCTGAGTTTGTCCGCCCTGGTGTTAAGAGAACCTGCCTGATGTTCCACCATGTCCAGAGGCGAAGAGACTCCTGCCAGAGTGCCCACGACCCCACCCCGCTGGTTGCAGTACCACATGGCGGTGGTGTTGTCTGTGAACATCTGCACTATTTTCCCCTTGAGGGAGGGAATGAGTGCTTTCAGTGTCAGACGATTTGCCCAGAGCTCCAACAGGTTGATACGGAGCGCAGACTCCGTCAGAGACCAGACTCCTCTGATCTCCGCCTCTCCAAGATGGCTGCCCCATCCCAGGAATAATGCATCCCTCACCACCGTTCGTTCTGGTTGGGGAAGTGTGAGAAGTTGGCCTGGTATATGCTGTCCACTATTTAAAGTGGGCACCCTGCACCAGTCCAAACAACCCTTATGTTGATTGAAGCGGTCAAAGATAACCTTAGAAAGCTATCCAAGTGGTAGCTGTGGAGAGCAGCCTTCAGGCTTAGTCTTGAAGGAAGGTTAAGCTTGTTTTAACATAATGCAACCTTATAGTATTGGATAAATGAAAGGAGAACCACACAGTAGTTATTAAAATATGTATTTAATAATATATAATATAACACTATCTAGTACGACACCGTTTCTCCTACACTGAGATAATCAATAAGCACACAATACTTGAGCACAGAAATGACAGTAAACAACACTAATACATTGTGGGCCCGGGGGAGGGACCAAACCACATACTAAAATAGTGGTATGACAACCACGGGTCGAGACAGTGTAGAGGACATAGAATCGGTGGGACACCAAGGAACAACCCAAGCTGAGCAAGTAAGGACCCCACGGAGGAAGGGTGCAGTGTGCGAACACAACTGCGTGCTTCATACAATTCTATGGGAAAGTCCCAGTTGAAGTTTGAGTTTAAGGACTGTTCCCAGTGGACTTCGAAGAAACCAAGTGGAAGTTAGGAGGAAACCCACCCGTGGATACCGAGGTACCCAAGTTACCTATCCCAGGGAAGCCGGGTGCATAGGTCTGAAGTGGCGTCGGAAACTGCAATTGAACCCAATGGAGGACTTCGATGAAGAGCCGCTGTTGGAAGGAAGAAAAGTGTCTGTTGGAATCCAAAGGTGGATTCTTGTCGAAGAGTACCTGAAAGCAGAGGGGACAGAGTGACCAGGGGCTCGGTAGATGAATGCCCACTGATGTTGGATGCTTCCGGTGTGTCGATGGAATTCCTGACTCTGCAGCTACAGGGACCAGGAGACGTCAGAGACAACCAGGAGCCGGATAAGAGCTGTTCCACGAAGGATGTCGAGCGCTGAACAAGCCTTGGCAACGGCAACCGGCGTAGATGGTCAAGGAGGTGTACGGTTCGGACCAGCAAGGTCAAGGAGACTCACCACAGCAAGGGGAGTTAGGGCAAGCCTGTAGCCACCAGGGGAGCCCAAGAAAAGCAAAGGTGACCCTCAAATGGACCCACAGGCCGGAGGAACAGGAGACACGAGACGACCTTGAGCAATTTTATCAAACAGCCCACGGAGCACTTGGGGCAAGGAGGCCGAAGTTCTTGGTAGGAAATGGTGCCAGAGGATGGGGCTACTTGGAGCCCAATGCACTTGTTCGGGAAACCACAAGCATATGATCTTGCAAATGTATGCGGTGCACAGGGGCTCGGGTATTGCAGCCCCCACAAGGGATTTTGACCTTAAACTTGGTGAGAGGGCAGCTTGGACCTCGAGGGATGTAGAAACCCTACTCCTGTGTTGTTGAAGCCTTCAGAGTCCGTAGGAGCTCAGGATCAAGAGACCGGACAGCAGCATTGTTGTGTGTGAATGCAGGGGGGTGACTCCTTGTGAGAAAGTGCCCTCTTTCTGCATGGTAGCCCTCACTTTTTGCTTAACTGCTGATGTGCTTTGACGGTGTGTGCCCTGGGCTCCTGCAAATCATGTACCCAGGGCCAATATTATTTCCCTAAAACTGCATTGAAAACAAAACCCAATGGGCATCTCTGGCCACAGGTCAGCCCCTGGTAGATGGAACCCCAGGTACCCATGGCACTCAGGCCAGGAAAGGACTCTAAGGGAGACAGCACTTTTTGTGCCACCCTTAGAGGTCCTGTACCTTTACTCACACATTGCCTTTGCAGGCTGCGTGTCTTGGTGCATAACAAAGTGAAGAGTCGACATGGCACACATCCCTGTGTGACATGCCTACAACCCACTGCCCAGGCATAGATCAGTCACCCCTCTAGCTGGGTGCCCTATACCAGTGGTGAGGCCCTGTACCCCTACAGTGTCTAAGTCCATTCTTAGACATTGTAAGTTCAGTGCTGCCATTAAGAGTATATGGTGCTGGGAGCTTGTCATTTTGAACTCCACAGCACCATAATTGCAACACTGAAAACTGAGAAGTTTGGTATCAAACCTCTCAGCACATTAAACCCACACTGATGCCAGTGTGGGATTTAATGAAAAATGCACAATGAGATGCCAAGTCACCTTCCCCAGGATGGGCAGGGTCCACAAAGAGAACGCTTCAAAGGCTTGCTGCCTTTGTGAGGTTCCTCAGGCCTTTTGCTGCTCCCAGCAACTGGAACCCACCGGTTCTGACCCCCACTTTGGGCGGGAGAACCAGCAGGAAAACCAAGTGAGGAAGGGAGGTGTGCCCACCTATGCCAACCACATCTCTCAGGTGGGGGAGGCAAGGTGAAGCTCAACTCTGTCCCTGCCATCTTGCAGATGGTGGGTGGGGGGGGGGGGGGGGGGGGGACAGCCAACCAGAGTAAGGCATAGGCCCCCTCCCACTGGAGGGTGGCATAATAGGGGTGTACCCACCCCAAGGAAGGGACCCATTTATCCCAAGCTTTACTTACCGGTAACGCCCCCTAAATCTAGGTTTTAGGGGCACCCCTGAACCTTCCTTCCTCAGACAAGCAACGACCAAGAAGAAAAGAAGAAGAAGGACCAAACAGCAATGCCAAAGCTAAGAAGAGGACAACGCCCACTGACTTGGCCCCAGCCCTACCGACCTGTTCCCACCTCAAACCTGCAGAAGCGAAACTCCGGTGCGTCCTGCAGCCAGCAGCCTCAAGAACCCCGAGGACCTGTCCTGCCTTCCAAAGAAAAGACTGTCTCCTATGAATACCAGATATGTTCACCAACAGACTCTGGCCAAATCGACACATCTGCACCAGTCGCCCACGGCCTGAGTTGCCCAACACCACAAGGTGGTCTCACCGGCGATTCTCACCAGAGATCTGGTAATCTCTGACCTGCCTCAAATCTCCCAGCGAAGCATCAGCCTCTTTCTGGAGACTCCCCCAACCGTGACTGGAGCTGGTAAGAGAAATCAGACACCTAAAGACATCCCTGCACCTGAAGCCCCATGGCCTTGGGTGGCCCAAGTGACGGTGTCCCAGCATCCCTTACCTCTCCAACCGGTGGTCACCTCCAGAAGATCTTCGTCCCGGAGCCTGCTGTTAAAACTGGAGAATCCCCATTGCAATCAACAGGGCACCCGACGTCAAATCAGCACCCTGCACCCAGCTGCGCCTGAGCCGCTGCGGGTGCACTTTTTGTGCTAAACAGGATCCCCCTTTGCCCTGAGCCTAACACCAGGAGCTTTGCTCCCACAACGCAGTGGCCTGCTCGTAAGCAGCCATCAACTGGAGACCCCCTATCCCCTATTGGATAACATTGGGCTCTAGCACTCTGCACCCAGCCGCCCTAGTGCTGCTGAGGGTGTAACAAGAGTGCATCCAAGACCCTGGGAGAACCCTTGTTCTTACCCCAGCAACAAACCCCAAAGAGCGAGTATTTACCAGGTAACCAGTAACTTCTTTTCTCTCCATATGAACCTATTGCCTGTTTTTCTCTGAAAAATGTTCGGAGTGTGGAGTTGATTTATATGGAAAAATTATAACTGTGCAAAACTGGTTTTACTTACCTTTTCTCTTAAATAAAGTGAGTCTCTGTTCTCCCTCCTCCAGTATGCTCTTTTTAGAAGCTTATTCTTACATCGTTATGTCTTACCCAGTATGCATTTGTAAGCCCTATTGTATTTATATTTAATTTAATTTTGAAAGTTTTATATAGCGCGAACAAGATCTTTGCAGATATCAGAGCGCTTCACAGCCGAAAGGAACACCGTGTGAATAAATGACAATTGGGGTGGGGGAGGTACATGTGGGAGCAAAGTCAGCCAGATACATCAACAATGATACAAGTACAAATAATTGATAGCGTAAACCCACAGGCAGGTCAATAACACGATTAATACAGAATGCAAAAAAAGATCATTGGAACTGAATGGTACAGCGTCTGTAAATAACATCCCCAATAATAATTAAGTGTATTTAGCCATGAGGATAGCTTTTACTTCTCTCTTAAAAAGTATGGTAGAGGTGATGAGCCTTATTTCAGGGGGGAGTGAGTTCCAGATCCTTGGTGCCATTCCTGAGAAGGAGCGTTTGTACTTTTTTTCCTTGCGGAATCTTTGGGGCTTTAGCAAGAGATTGTTTGTGCCTCTAGTGTTTCTGGAGCCTCCAGAAATCGCCAGCTTCTGGGCGAGGTATCCGGGTGAGCTCAGGTGGACAGTCTTGTGCGTCATGCAGGCGATTTTCAGATGTATTCTGGCTTCAAAAGGCAGCCAGTTCAGGGCTTTCAGGTCAGGGGAAATGTGTGAGTGTTTTTTTGATCCGGTGATGAGTCTCGCTGCGGCGTTTAGAGAAGCTCTTATGGGCGCCGTAGTAGTTAGGGGGAGACCGCATAGGGCGATACTGCCGTAATCTATTCGAGGGATGACTAGAGCTTGTACAGCAGTTTGGAAATCTTTGGCTGGAAGGAAGGGTTTGAGTTTCCTTAATGTATTGATCTGGAAGTTCGCCCCCTTAGTTGCTTTGTTGATGTGTTCCTGCATGTTGAGGTTGGTGTCAAGTGTTATGCCTAGCGATTTTGCCGAGTCCACGATGGTGGGATGAACATTGAGTGCGGTTAAGTGTTTAAGCCAGATTTGAGTGGTAGTGATCTTCGCAGGAGGGGAGATCAAGAGGAACTCTGTTTTAAGAGCATTGAGTTTAAGATGGTTAGCGGCCAGCCATGATTGGGTGCTTCTAATCGTTGAATTCAAGAGCATAATGTCTTTGGGTGATTGTAGTTTGAGATAAAGTTGGGTGTCATCGGCGTACATGTGGAACTGAACATTGGATGCTTGTAGCAAGGTGGTGAGAGGTTCCATAACTAGGTTAAACAAAGTTGGGGATAGGGAGGATCCTTGTGGGACGCCTAGCGATACCGGTATTGGAGCAGACATCAAGTTGTTACTCTTGAATTTCTGCGATCTGTTGTGTAGGAAGGACGTGAACCACTTGAGTACAGTTCCCGATATACCCATTCTTGTCTTTAATAGATCGAGTAAGTTCTCGTGTTTGACGGTGTCAAATGCAGAAGAGAGATCAAGAAGGCTAAGGAGGCAGGTATCGTTTTGATCTAGGATTTGGAGGGCGTTGTCAATTATGTGAGTCATAGCAGTTTCTGTACTGTGGTCCGCTCTGAATCCTGATTGATGAGGGTTGAGTAGATCAAACTGATTAATGTGTTTAGTCAATTGAGTTTGTGCGCATTTTTCCAACAATTTGGCAAGAGTCGGAATATTGGTAATGGGACGGTAATTATTTAGATCAGAGGGGTCGGCTGTAGGTTTCTTTAGTAGAGGTGTGACTTGTCCAACTTTGAGGGAGTCAGGGATGGTCCCTTGTTGAAGTGAACTGTTGATAATTTTAGTCCAGAGTGGGAGGAGCGACGGGGTAAGGTCTTTGACAGCGTTGGCAAGAAGGGGGTCCGTGAGGTGATTGGCTGGTTTCACGGTGCTGAGCAGTCTACCAATTTCTTCTTCCGAGTAGGTGACAAAGGATGACCATGGAGCATTTGGGGTAGAGACTTACGTCAATGAGGAGATCGTTCCTTATGTTGTCGGTTTTTTGGATAAAGAAAGAGGCGAAGTCTTCACAGGAGGGTGCTTCGCCCCCAGTGCTGAGTTGTTGGGGTTGTTCCTTGGATTGTGATCTGATTAGCTCAAACAGCTTTCTCGGACGATTTTTGGCTTGGTCGAGCTGACGGCTGAAAAAATCTGATTTTGAGCGTTTTATTTTCCTGAAGTAGGCATTTCTCTTTTTCTTCAGCGTTTTTAAGTGCAGTGCGGAGGGAGCTGATCTCCAGGTGCGCTCTGCCATTCGCATGGCCCGTCTGTCGTCATTGAGACTCCCGTCGTACCAAGGATTGGACATTTTTGTGGATGCTCTTTTTAGCTGCATAGGTGCAGCTTCATTGACTATAGAGGTCATAGCGTTGAGATAGTGATCCGTCAAGGATTGGACATCCGTAACGCCAGTAGGAGGAAGTAAAAGATTGCAGCTGTTGGGGGGTAGAGAGTTTGGGTTGAGTTTTTTCAGGTCTCTTTTCCAGACTTTGGGCTTGCGTGATTGAACCGTGTTAAGTTTGACTTTTTCGTTGATGAAGAATGTGACAATATGATGATCAGACCAGTCACAGGGTTGGATAGAATCGAGTTGGATAGATTCCTCTTTGGAGATGATGAGGTCGATGATAGAGCCTTTCTCATGGGTCGGGCTGTTGCATATTAGGGTGAGGTCAAGGGCGTCGAAGTTTTTAAGACTATTTACCACCGCGTCATTATGATCGTTCCAGTGGAGGTTGAAGTCACCAAGGTATATTTGAGTGAGTTGTCGCCCTGAATTGGTTGTGATCAAATCCATGATTTGTTGCGAAAAGGTAAGGTTGTCCCCTGGTGGGTGGTAAATGCCGTGAAGAGAGCATAACGGTTTGCCTTCGCTGACAATGTCGAGGCAGATGTATTCACAGGAGGATGGGGAGGGTAGGGAGGGAGAGGTTACTTTCATGACAGAGAGGTTACTCCTGTGTATGCACGCGATTCCACCACCTTTTTGACCAACCCTGTCTAGTCTAGTGATGTGGTAGTTGGGGGGAACCAGTATGTCCAATATAGGTGTAGAAGATTCAGTTAGCCAGGTTTCAGTCATGATGATTAGGTCAAGGTCCAGTGATAAGATGAGATCAGCGATAGCAGAGGAGTGCCTAGAGGCCGATCTGCAGTTGAGGAGAGTGCATTTGAGACGGGGTGTGTCGGGGGTGGGAAGGAGTTCTAGAGAGAGGGGGACTTTTCTCAGGTTACTAGGGATAGAAATTCTGTTGTTTTGCGTGGGGGGTCTAAGGGGATTTGGCTGAATCGTTGGAATGGCGCGGAGGGTATGTTGTTAGGGGGAGCTGGGTCGTAGGAGCGGAGGAGGGTGGCTGTGTCAAGGTCCGATAGTGTGTTGCAGGAGCGATGGGGACGGTTTTCACGATTGCGAACAGGGATTGAGGTCCAGTACAGGGGGCATTGAGTGTGAGAGTCAGCCGACCGGGTGGAGGTCCTGTTAGGAAGGGTGGTGCTGGTGAAGGCGGGTGAGGGGTGCCTGGGGTGTGTGCAAAGTAATTGTTTGATGATGTGAATGTCTTGTTTGAGCTTGAGGAGGGTGGTTGGTGAGGAGTGACTGGAATGCGTGCAGAGTAGTTGTTTGATGATGTGAATGTCTTCTTTGAGCTGGAGGAGGGAGGCCGTAACGTAGTCTAGTGTGGGATTTGTGATGGTGGTGGGGAGTGGAGGGTTGGAGGAGGATGACATAGGGTGTCTGTTGGTGGTATGGAGGAGGGTATTAGTGGTAGGTGGGGAGTGCATGGTGGAGGTTGGGCGTATGTTAGTAGTGATGGGGGCACAAGTAGGGAAGTGGGGAGTGAGAATGGGGGGGGAGTGGGATTGTATGTAGTTCTTTTTTGAGGAGGCGGAGTTGAAATGATAGAGGCATAATCAGTGAGGTTAGTTAATGGGTGGAAATGGAGGCTGAGAATGGGGGGGGATAGAGGGTGGGGTTTGTCTGTGTGCGTGTCGGTATGGTGCTGAACTCCGTTAGGCGGATTGTGGGTGGGAGCTGCGGTGTCATGGGTGAAAAGAATGGGAATGCGGGCTGGTGAAAGGGGGGAGGGGGTACGGTTGGTGTATGTGGGTGAAGGGTCTATGTCTGTGCTTGAGGGGTGTAAGGTCGCACCCGTGGGTGGGTGCATGACTAAGGTGCCGGTGGTAGGGGAGAGGTGCGTGTCGTTTTGGGGCTGAGGTATGTTAGAGGCGTTGTTGTTGGGGGCTGTGATGTCAGGGGAGAGAGAAATGGGAGTGGTATGAATGGAGGTCACGGAGAGGTGCGTGTCGTTTTGGGGCAGAGGTATGTTAGAGGCGTTGTTGTTGGGGGCTGTGATGTCAGGGGAGAGAGAAATGGGAGTGGTATGAATGGAGGTCACGGAGATGGTGGCAGGGGAGGGGGTACGGTTGACGTGTGTCGGGGAGAGATCTAAGTCCGTGATTGAGGAGTGTGAGGAGGTTGCAGTAGGTGGGTGGAAGACTACGGTGCCGGTGGTAGAGGAGAGGTGCGTGTCGTTTAGTGACTGAGCTGGGTTAGCATCGTTATGGTTGGTGGCTGTGAGGTCCAGGGTGATCGGACTGAGAGTGCTATGAGTGGGGGTCCGTGGATTGGATAGGTGCTGTAAGAAAATGGGGAACAGGTTGTCTAGTATTTCCAGGTTCCTGTCTGTGGATTGGATTAGGACAATCCCATTGTTATAGATAATGATGGAGGTTCTGCCTGGGAAGAGTTGGGATGGTGTGATGGAGAGTGTTCGGCCATGAGCGGTTTTCCTGGAATAAGATACGGTGAGTAAAGCGAGGAACGTTTTTCTCCATTGAGCTCTGCGTGCGGTGTGGAAGATGATATCGGTGTTTACGGCACCATTGACCGGTGAGAAGTAGGTGTCTGCAAAGGGCGTTTCAGGGTGGGACCTCAGTAAGTTGTGCTTGAAGCGTTTAGCGGCTTTTTTGGTGGGTGTGGGTGGGTAGTTGATTCTGTATGTGTGCTTGCCGATGAGCTCCATGTTGGGGTAAAGGAGTCGGTAGGTGTGGGAGGGTGCCCAGTAGTCGCCGGTTGCAAGGAATGAAGGTGACGCTAGTGGGTAGCCAAAGTGTGTGCGGTAGTAATCAGTGCAAACGGGGATAAGAACTGTAGTGGGTGCACGTTGCACAGATGTAGGGTGCACAATAAAGATATACAGGAGCAGAATACAAACACAAACTAATATCCAGTTGCATGGAACAACAGTGACATTAATGGGCAGCCAAAGTATATGAGGTAGTAATAGGTGCATACAAGAATAAAACTTGAAATGGGAGCAGGTTACCTAAATGTAGCAGGTCAATATGAGCAATTAGTCGGTGGATTACAGTGAAGTCGTAGTGGGTTACAAACAAACACGTACAGAATAAAGTATAGGTATAATACTGATGATATACTAGTCTGCAATACCGATGCCGACGGTAAAATACCTGAGATAAAAGTGACACTAGCGAGTAGTCAGCATGGGTGTTCCAAGATAAATGAGGTAAATGAATCAGTAGCCAAATAAAGTTGCAGCAAAAGTTATATGCTGTATAACAATAGTGAGTAGTCAAGAATAAATGAGGTACCTGAATCAGTAGCAAAATACCATTGCAGCCAAAATTATATGAGACCTAAAGTGACACTAGTGAGCAACCAAAATATATGAGGTAGCAATTGGTGCATAGAGGTGAAGAAAAAGTGGGATGTGCAGGATACCATTAGGAGTATGGACATATAATACCACCGTAAGAGGCAGACACCCTATCATAATCTTACGTATAAACATATGTAAATATATGAGGTAGCGTCGGTGCATTACAGTTGTAGAAAAAGTGAGATGTGCAAGATACAACTAGGCATATATATACATAAAGTACCACTGTAGTAAGGCAGACATTTTAACGTGAGGAATGACTAGTCCATGATGGTCGCCAAGGATAGACAGTCTAAGATGGCCGAACCACTAGGGGAGATAGAGAAATTAGTCCTCTGTCTGCTGCTATTACTTTGAGCACAGGGAAGGGCAGTACAGCAATACAGCAATAGAAGGTGAGATGGGTGCAGCTTATAACAATAGTACAGTATACAAGTAGAGGTATAATGCTAATGATAAACTGGAACCAAGTACAGGTGCAAACAAAGAGCTAAATGAGTCAAAAATGTGACTAAAGAGCAGCCAGAAATAGATGAGCTAATGATCGGTGCATTAAAATCAAGTAGAGGTATAATACTGCAATAAAAGGCAGACATTCGCTGGTTGAAAATAGTCTAAAGAGGCCAGTTCTTAGAGTGTGGTCAAATCGTGAAAATGACTAGTCCATGATGGCCGACAAAGAGAGAGAGACCAGTCTAAAATGGCAGCCAAATTGTAGTGATTATAGAGTTTAGTTTCCCTTTCTACTCTGGGTAGGTCGAGTTAGTCCATCTTCCATGTTGCTTAAAGGGGAGGATAGAGTTCAGCTTCTATGCTGCTAGATGGTGAGGAGAGAGAGAGGCTTATCTCTGTCTTGCTGAGTTTAATAATCTGCTCATGCTGTATTGAGATGCATGTTTACATATATACTGTGATACAAGGAGCGTCTAACTAGCATTATGATTTGTACTGCTATCTATTCTGATTCAGGCATGTGAATCTATGAAAGACACCCTAATACTGGAGAAGAACAATAGTTACCTACCTGTAATCTCTGGTTCTCCAGTATTGGTGTCTTTCATAGATTAACATGCAACCCGCCCACCTCCCCGCAGAGGCTCTTAGGCTATGATGTTTAGCTTCACTCCTGTGCGAGAAAATTGAGAGCCTGAGCCTCTGGGGAGAACATTCTGGAGGGTGCTGTCCCCTGATTGGCTGCTGATTGGACTATAAAAAATGGCTATGGTAGTCATGTGTGTGGAAGTTTTTACTCTGGTAGCTTAGGGCTACTTTACTTCCGGGTTGGTTATTACCAAGGTTTTTGGTTATGTGCATTTTATTGCATTTTTATGTACCGTGGGACTCCCCCTCCGACGACGGGGAATGATTCAGGCATGTGAATCTATGAAAGAAACCCCAATACTGGAGAACTTCATTACCATCCTTACAGTGAAAGGATGTGGTGTCTGAAAAAGAAGCAGCAGCCTTTAAAATGACAGTCCTCTGTTGCCTTGGGTAGGCTTTATCTGTAACAGCATTTTAGCAGGCCCTAGAAATGGCTAGATCAGGCATGACTGTGACATTATGGGTTTGACTGCCTGTATAATGGTGATTTTGCGGTCTGTGTGCTGGGAATTCCTCTAAGCTGCAGCTCTTTAGCAGCAATTGTCTAGGTAATGGATGGCAGTTCTGGGCAGATACGCAGCTACAAGAGTTGGACATTTGGAAAATACCCTTGGGGCTGTTGTGAACCCAAAGGGTAGAACTTTGAATTTGCAGAGTTGTCCACTAACCATAAAGTGCAGGTAGAGATGAGCCAAATGTATAGGAATACTCAAGTGTCTTACATGAGCTCGAAGGTCACCATGTATCCCCTGTTCAAAGCAGGAAAATGACGTCCTGCAAGGTGGTCCTGAGGAAGCGCTCTGACAGGATGTGTCTGTTCTGCAGCTGAGATCTAGGATACTCCACAGAGTTGTGTCCTTTTCGGGGATCAGGAAGTACATACTCCTTGACCCCTGCTGATGAGGAGACACCAGCTAAATGTCATCTTTGGCAAGAAGCAATTGTTCAGTAGTTGATGGCCCCAACACATCACATGCAATGAGGTAGCATGTTTTCTTGTGTGATGAGTCTCCAGGTAGTACCTCCACTGTACAACCAAAAGCACCCATTTGCAGGAGGCTATTTCCTCCCACTGTGCAAGGATTAACAACCACTTTCTTTCTACAGGTGTTATGTGATACGGGAAAATGGTGGGTGGGGCGAGTCACTGGAGGAAGAGGAAGCCTTGTTGGAGCCCCCTATACCAATGCATCAGCCATTGCCACAGTAACCGGTAGCCATATCTGCCGAAGGACTGATTCCCTGTGTGGTCTGATAATATAGCTGTTGCAGAAAGCTTTCCCTATAAGAAAGAATAGCTGACTTAGGAACTGTTCTCACCTGCTGATAGGCTGGGCAGTTTGTGTCCATTTTCATGTTCTCAAGCATTGAGCCGCCTTGAGTGCCGAACAGATGCTGCCCAGCAAAGAGACACTGATGCTGTGTTGCTGTACCTCTGGCCTACAGGCTGAAACTCCTAGCCAGCCGTGGCTTCTCAGCAGGATGCTGGTGTTGATCTCCTTGGCAGCGTTGTTAGCGGACTGAAGGGCGCAGTTAACATTTGCATATGGGATGACTTTTCCATCCACGAGGAATTCCAGACCTAGTAGTAGGCTTCAGGGAGATGCTTTACCAACTCCTCTATCTTCTAATAGCAATAGCAGTTGTATCTGGAAAGCAGTCCACTTGAACTGGTAATCCTCCACTGAGTGGCTGGCAGCTCAATCACATGCTTCCTAGCAGCATTGATTATCTTGCTTTTCTATGCTGGAGAATCATCTCTTTTTGACTGAGCAGAGGCTCACTTTCTGGCAGTGTTCATCACAATGGTCAGGCAGAACTTGACCCCCAATGTAACCAGGTCGTCTGGGGGGACCTGGTATTTCTTTCCAACTAGAATGGTAACAACTCTAACCATGGTGAGTCCTTGAAATTGTCTGTATTGAACTTCACCATGGGCAGATACTGGACAAATCTATGTCTTAGAGTCTCGACCAGATAACCATCCTCCCGCTCAACCACAAAGCTAAAGCTTGTGATGGTACGCTGTCTTCTACATGACTGCATGGTAGGCAGTAGTGTTTTTAGGGGAGGATGACATTTCCTTGGGCCAAGCCAATGTGTTCAGAGTGAATAAAACTAAGGTGGTGATAACCAATTTAAGGGTGGTGTGTGAGGCAAAGGAGAGCTCGTGGTGTGTAAGGCCTAGAAGTATGAGGCTGTGGTGGCAGACTAATAGCCTTGATCCTAACCTTCCTAGGGATCAAAAAGAGCCAGATCTTCTCTGACATCTTCTCCAATAGGAGCTTCCTCTTCTTTCCACTTTTTCGATACGTGAGGCATGTGGGGCTGGTCCTATAGGGGCGGTGGCGTTTATCTTTTCACTGTAGATGGGTAGATGAAAATCTTCCCATGTCTGACATCATTTACCTCAGGAAGCTCAAAGATGAAAGAGGTCTTGTTCGAGACTGATTGAGCATCAAGGTCTGTTTGGAATACCATTCGAGGCAACAATGGAGGGACATCTTCTCCATAATGTTCTTCTCAACAGTCATTCTCAATACGACTTGATTGCGAAAGATGCATCGATGCCACTAAAAGTGAAGTCCAACGTGGGTACTAATCCAGTGAAGAGTTCTTCCATAGCTAAAGCCGAATCCTCCACTACTGGCAGCAAAGGTCTCAGAAAAGATGTTGTTGATCCTCGAGCTGGGACTGAAACATCCGAACCAGATAGCAGAAAATAAATAAATAAATAACCAAGGTGCACAGTCTTTGTACTGCTGAATTGTGGTTTTAGGACGGGGGAAAGTCACAAGGTATCTTGTGACTCAACACTTCGTCTTGCAATCATCTGCAGCCGATACCACATGGAAGGAGTATGCAGAGCATGTGCCTCTACAGAAACACATGCTATGAACACATTTAGGGGTTAACATGTTTTGGGTTACACAACTGTCAAGCCCATTAAGGGAAAATACAGTGCTGTTAAGAAATATGAAAGAGCAGGAAAGCACTGCTTTAACATAGTTATGCAGAGGATGTTTGTGCCAACAACAATTATGTTATTTAATTTTACGATGAGGGCCCTTATTACCTGCAAATATGTATATGCTTTCAAGCGCATAACAGGACAAATAGGTCTATCCTATAAATTATTTAAAATATATGTGGATTCATTTGCATTCATCCTCATGCAACTCTTACAAAACACAATACTACATGAAAATGCACCTGAAGACAATTCCTATATATAGAGGTATAAAAGCATTGGCATTACTGAAGAGTGTACCGGAGTGCTTTTATGTAATACAATCATTAATGCATGCATTCCAAAACGAGCCCACAACGAATAATCCAATGAGTTGCACATGTCTGCTTTTGAAGCGTTGGGTACTCAGTAACTGCTGTGTCAAAAATCCTCTCTCATGTCTTTGTCTATAATTTACTACTAAAATGTAAAATTGGAAAAATCAGTAGACTGCCACCATACCACCAGTCTGTTAATGCAGATTTTGGTTGTTCACATTGTGAAGGAATGTAATTCCCACAAAGCCGAATTGCTAGAAATTACAAGTTCCCAGAATGTTAGCAATTTCATGGTTTACCGTACATACTAAACTAAAATTAAAATACATACATGTTATCATACACAGAGAACACGCACCTGAGTCTACATCCAGCTTGTGATACGGTGAAGCAAACCTCAAATAGGTGGTCTTGGTGTTGTATTTTAGAGTTCTGGTACGTCTCATGACATACGCAAAGGAGAGTTTCTGGTGATCGCTCACACTCTTTAGCTGGAAGTACTTTGTAGTGAAGAAGAGAAGTGTGTTCAAGAGGACTATGGGAGAATATGCACCTAGCTGTTTGCATTCCCACAAGTGTTCCTCCTCAATCCTTGAAAACATAAAACCTATTGGAGTAAGAAAGAAAGAGGTTAACAGAACAAAACCTTAAAAAAAGAACAAAAAAACCCATGATCATAGCACTAGGTCATTTTATGAACACAACCTAGCCAACTTGATGGCTTGGTAATGTTACGACAGTTATTTCAATATTCTGAAATACTGCCTTACCTTCATAGCAGATTAGGATCTGTCTGCATAGCTGCAACGTGTATAAAACCTTTTTTCAAGAAAATCATTTAAATGTTTTGCAAATTAAGCAAACAGTAAGGGTTGTCTTGCCTGCATTGGGGAGCAAGGACCAAGAATGCAGAAACTCTTGAAGGTCTTGTTACCAGCCTATTGTGATCTACTAACTCTCCCCTCCCTCCAAAAACATTGTGAAAATGTAATTTTACAGCATAACATTGTGGGATGTGAGAAAATTTTATTTTGGTTCTTTAGCCAAAATATTGTGCTTAATGTCATGACTGAAAGCTGTTTCTTTGTAGTAAGATGCATCCAGAGTAATGTGTGTATAGAGGGGGATACCCAAGTAGTTGCATTACCAATATAGGAAGCAGTGGTATGCCTAGGAGGCTGACCCCTCTAATGCTTTTGAATGTAGAGATAGAAGATACCCTGATGAACAAGTTACTTACCTTTCTATAAAGCCTCTTCTGGCGATGACTATATAACTGTAGATTCCTCACCACAGAATGCTCCCCAGGCGTCAAAGATGTCAGTGTTTTAAGTGATATTGCGGTGCCCATATATGCCCCACCCCGTTGAAATAAGTTTCTTTGTGACTATTTCTGCGCCAACAACACAGAGCCACATAAAAACCAACGCTGAACAAGTGTGCAGTGTTCAAGTGGGATCTTTTCGGTGATGAGCCCAAACCATATGGCAGGAATGAGGAGAGGGTCGATGAGGAGGAGAGGATCGATGAGGAAGAGGGGGTCAGTAAGGAATCTGGGGTTAGAGTCTCTACCGAAAGAACAAGTTACTTACCTTCGGTAATGATATATCTGTAAGAGACATAGATTAGTTATAGATTCCTTTTCTTAGAATTACACCCAGGCGTCAGACTGGATCCAGAGAATTTTTCGTCAGCAGTACCCCTGCGCGTCGAAAGGTGCCGTTGGTTGGCTCCGCGTTCCTCTTTGGGATGACGCACGCTGACGTCAGTTCTTTTACATGACATTCCACGCCAGAAGCACAGAGCCACACATGACAATGACCACTGGTGCACAAAACTAGGGTCCTGAAAGGGATTGCCTGACCCTAGAAGTCAGTTCCTAAGAATGGGGAGGATGGGTGGGGTGATAAGGAATCTATAACTTATCTATGTCTCTAACAGATACATCGTTACCGAAGGTAAGTAACTTGTTCATCTGAAAGAGATGATTAGTCATAGATTCCTTACCTCAGTATAGATACTCCAGCAATACCAACCCCGGAGATGGGTCTGCAAACCAAGTTCACACCAGAAAGTACTGGAGAACAGAACGGCCAAAAAAGCCGTCTCTCTGGACTTGGCTGTCCAGGCAGTAGAGTTTTGTGAACTTGTGCAGAGATGCCCACGTAGCTGCCTGACAGATGTCATTGAGGGGAACTCTCCATCCTAAAGCAGTGGTAGCTGCCGTCGCTCTGGTGGAATGGGCGCACAGTCCCACTGAGGGCTCCATCTTTGCCGAAGAGTAGCAAGCTTTAATGCACAAAACGACCCACCTAGAGATGATCCGTTTATGCACAGCCCAACCTTTTTTGGCACCCACGTAACCAACAAAGAGCTGGAAAGCACACATTTTGGATCTAGATGGTGGAGCCTGTCTTCCTCCTTAGAAGGATGCAGAGGCGGAAAGAAGGTGGGCAAAGTGATGGTTTGACCAATCTGGAAAGAAATAACCACCTTGGGAAGAAAGGAAGGTCTGGTTCTGAGGACGACCAGTCAGGAAGAACAGCCAGGAAAGGAGGCTTTGAAGAAAGTACTTGGAGCTCACTCACACTGCGAGCAGAAGTGATGGCAACCAGAAAGGCAGTCTTTATGGTAAGAAGTCTAAGAGGACAGCTACGAAGAGGCGCAAAGGTAGGGCACATAAGTTAAGTAGGAACCACGTTCAAGTCCCACTGAGGCATTACGAAGGGAACGGGAGGAAAAAGATGAGTAATGCCCTTAAGGAAGAGATTTACAACAGGGGACTTGAAAAGACGAGGCTGATCAGGAAGCCTAAGAAAGGCTGAAATGGCTGAGAGGTAGCCCTTCAGAGTGGCCAGAGCAGAGCCCTGTAAGGCCAAAGACAGGAGGAACAAGACACTAACGGACCATCCACGCAGCCTGGGATTCATCTTGGACTCCTCACTCTCGATGACCAAACAAGTCAACGCCATCGCATCCTCATGCTTCAACACCCTGCGCATGCTCCGAAAGATCTTCCGGTGGATCCCCACCGAAACCAGAAAGACGGTCACCCAGGCCCTCGTCACCAGCCGACTGGACTACGGGAACGCCCTATACGCAGGAACCACAGCCAAACTTCAGAAACAACTTCAGCGCATACAGAATGCCTCCACAAGACTCATCCTCGACGTCCCTCGCCACAGCCACATATCTGCCCACCTAAGAGGCCTGCACTGGCTCCCCGTCAGCAAAAGGATCACGTTCAGGCTCCTCACCCACGCACACAAGGCGCTCCACGACATGGGCCCCGAATACCTCAACAACCGCCTCACCTTCTACACCCGACCCGCCAGCTCCGCTCCACCAGCCTCACCCTCGCCACCGTCCCACGGATTCGCAGAACAACCACTGGAGGAAGATCGTTCTCCTACCTAGCCGCCAAGACATGGAACTCCCTCCCCGCCCACCTACGTCTGACCCAGGACCACCTCACCTTCAGGAAACACCTCAAGACCTGGCTATTCGAGCAGTGACAGCAACCCCCTCCCTTCAGCGCTTTCAGACCCTCACGGGTGAAGAGCACGCTCTTTAAATGCATAGATTGATTGAAAGCGGGTCAGAGAGGGGATCCACAGCCTTTGCTGCGCACCATACAACAAATTTGTTCCATCTGCAGGCGGATACTATCTTATTGGAGGACGCCTGGCTGCCAAGATAAGATCACAGACTTCAGGAGGAAGGTCAAAGGCCGTCAACTGTTGCCGCTCAATGTCCACACAAGGAGGTGGAGACCGGAAAGGTTCGGGTGGAGGACTGTCCCCTGCAGCTGCGACAGAAGATCCTACCGAAGAGGCAATCAGATCGGAGGATCGATGGCCATGTGTAACAGCTCGGGATACCAGACTCTTCATGCCCAATCCGGAGCCACAAGAATGACTTTGGGCCCTGTCGCGCTTGATCTTCTTTAGTACTCTGGGCAGAAGTGGTATAGGCAGAAAGGAGTACAGAAGACAGCAAATCCACTCGCGACAAAAAGTGTCGTCTAGCGAGTGTCGCCTTGGTAATTCCAACACGCAGAATTGCTGACATTGCGGATTCTCTTCGGTGGCAAATAGATTTAACCAAGGCTCTCCCAGTGCTGAAAGAGACCTTGTACCACCTCCGAGTGAAGACGCCATTCGTGATCCATCATGCACCTGCGGCTGAGTTCGTCCACCCTGAAGTTCAGTGAACTCGATGGGTGTGAACCACCAGGGATATGTCCTGATGTACCTGCCATGTCCAGAGACGGAGAGCCTCTTGACATAGGGTCCATGACCACACCCCGCCCTGTTTGTTGCAGTACCACATGGCGGTGGTGTTGTCCGTGAACACCTGCACCACTCTTCCCCGGACAGAGGGAAGGAATGCAATCAGTACAAGATGGATCGCCCGAAGCTGCAGAAGGTTGATGTGGAGCCCAGACTCCGCCGGATACCAGAGGCTTTGATCTCCGCCTCTCAGATGTGGCTGTCCCACCCTAGAAGTGATGCATCCGTCACCACTGCGAACTCCAGTTGGGGAGGAGAGAGGTATCTGCCGTTGACCCAATCCTGGTTCGTTAGCCACCACTGCAACTGAAGTGCAGTGCCCTCTGAGATCTGGATGCAATCGGACAGATTTCCCCGATGCTGTGCCCACTGGAACTTCAGGTCCTACTTCAGAGCTCGCATATGCCACCTGGCATAATCCACCAGCAGGATGCAGGCAGCCATGAGGCCCAGCAGCCTCAGGGTCATTCTGACCAAAACCCAGGATAGAGGCTGAAAGAATCAGAGCCCGAATACCCCGGACTGGCTGCTCGGGAGGATAAGCCTGAAACTGCGTCTTGTCCAGAGCCGCTCTGATGAAAAGGAGCGTCTGAGAGGGAATAAGGTGTGACTTTGGCACATTTATAGTGAACCCCAGCAAGTGCAGGAGGTCTGCCATAGTCTGGAGGTGGGAGATAACTGTCTGGGGCAAGCCCGCCTTCAACAGCCAGTCGTCGAGATAGGGGAAGACAAACTCCTGGTCTGCGCAGATGAGCTGCGACCACCGCCATCACTTTCGTGAGCACCTGAGGGGCGCTGGTAAGGCCAAAGGTCAGCACAGTAAACAAAGTGGTCGTGGCCTACCGTGAACCGCAGTTAACGTCGGTGGGCCAGCAGGACGGGGATGTGAAAGTAAGTGTCTTGCAAGTCCAATGCTACCATCAGTCTCCAGGGTCGAGGGCAGACAGGACCTGAGCTAGTGTCAACATTCTGAACTTCTCTTTCTGGAGGAAGTGGTTGACGTTCCTGAGATCCAAGATAGGACACAGGCCTTTGTCCTATTGGGCACCAGAAAGTAGTGGGAATAGCAACCATGACCTACTTTTGGGGCAGGAACTCGCTTGATGGCTCCCTTGGCCAAGACGAAACTTCCTGTTGGAGAAGGGCAGGATGATCCTCCGACATGCGATGGTGGGCAGTCTCGAAGAGGAGGGAGTAGCCCCTTCGGACTATCTGCAAAACCCACCTGTCCGACGTGATGGTGCGCCAGTGGGGGAGGTGAATCCTGCTGCCCACTGGCGACCCGGAAAGGTCAGACTAGGAGGATTTGGAGTCTGCTGCAGAGCGGGTGGTGGTGGACTGGCCCTCTCGCTGGCCCCCAGACCCATGACCGTGGGTTCCACGTCCCCAGCCGTGCAGGGGCTGGACAGCTTGTGCTGGCCTGTGGCTCTGGGTGGGATGTGGTGGGGCACCCCTTCCATAGCCACAAAAGGGGGCGAAAAGCAGACTGCGCAGGACGGGTGGTGGAGAGGCCCAAGGACTTGGCCATAGTCCGAGAGTCCTTGAAGCGCTGTAGCGCATTGTCTGCTTTGTCGCTGAAGAGGCGATGGCCATAAAGGGCATGTTCATCAGGGTAGCTTGGACAACCCCGGAAAAAACAATCTACCTCAGCCAGGCGTAGCATCGAAGGGCTACCGACGCTGAAATCGTCCTGCTCAGTGAATCAGCTGTGACCAGTCAGCAGCGTATAGTAAACTTTGCAGTAGCTCTCCCCTCGGCGACTGCACAGGAGAGCAAGGCCCGGGCCTCCTCTGGGCACTGAGGCAGCACCTGCGCTACCGTATGCCACACAGAGTAGGTGTAACGGAACCAACAGACATGTGTTGGGCCTGGACTAGGTGCACAGAAGGATGTCCTTTAGGGCTTCTTTGAACGGCATGAGGGGCTCCAAAGGAGCTCGCTGGCGGTTGAAGCACTTCTGTCAGGTTAGTGCTGACTGCTACCATAGTTAGCAAGAGGTTGAGAGCCTCTGCCGCCCAACCCAATACAATTGCGCAAGATGCTCCCTCCGCCGTAGCCACGGTAGGAGGATCCAACATGCCATGACCTGGGGAGGTATCCAGACCACTGGCTTTGTTGTTAAGCCACGTGATTCTGCAGTCTTCACTGTTGCCTACCTTTCTATTCAGCTTGAGTCAACAACTGTAGTTAACTCCTTCAGTACTGAGCCAGAGCACTGTGTAAGCTCAGAGAGGCCTGTAGCTGCTAGAATGCACCTGTCTTTGAATGTAACTGTAAGGCTGTTCCAACTGATGTAAGCAGTTCTGTTTCCCCTCCCACTCTGCTAACAAAGTGGTTTCTATCTGCCCATGTTAGTCGATAGCTATTCCTGTGTATGCCTGTACCTTCTATTTGAGTCTCTATGCTTACTGTGCAACAAACTGGGTATAAAAGACCTCAGACAGTGCCCGAGGGCGTTGTATTCATGTAGTCCCACTCATGAGTGGTTAATAAACTTGTTATTTGATATTCCAGCTTCAGTGCCAATCTCTATTTTGTTGGTTTAAGGACCAGTGGACAAATAAGGGTGAACCCCTGCACCGTTGGGCCACTAAAAAGGCTCATTTCCACAGCTTCCCCCAACTCCTCTATCCAGTCCCAGTCGTACTCCAACTGGTCAGTTAAAGGGTCACCAGACCCCTACCAGTCCTCTTCACCCTCCTCTGGTTGCCAATGTGGCCTTAACACACCAGGATTGAAGTGGGGAAAAAAAGTACCCATCAACGCTCATCCGGCTCCATGTCCACTTCAGGGTGGAGGCAGGGCTCAACGCCGGCCGGGGACACAACCGGCATCGGCAGCGGACGAGGTGCCGGTGGAGGTGGAGGTGTTATGAGGTTGACCGGCGCCGATCCGGATCCAGGCCTGGATTCAAGGGGACCCAGCGGTGCAGATGTCGGAGCCGGCCGGCGTTTAAGACCCAGGACCCCAGCCGAGTCCAAAAGGCACGCCAGCGGGGTTGGGCTGCCCAAAGATGGCATGCATCGCTTCATAAAAAGCTCAAAGCTGGGCCGGGATCGCTCAGGGTCCCGGGAAGGGAGGGAAACTCTGAGCAGACCCTTCGGGCTCAGCAAGCAGAGCCGAGGGAGGGGCACCCGCCACATTGGCCGACGGACGGGGAGCAGTCGAAGAGCGACTATGCTTCTTCGACTTCGAGCAGTCCCTAAACCTTCCACGCGACCGGTACCTCGAAAGGCACGGAGCAGACTGCTGGGAATCGAGAAGCTATCGGACCGCTCCCGCAAAGACTTCGGATTCATGGTCCAGCAGTCGGAACACTAGTTGGGATAGTGGTCGCGTTCCAGGCACCACAGGCACACGAGGTGGGGATCCATCACCGACATCGGCTTTCGGCAGGAACTCCAAGCCTTGAAACTGGGCATCCCTCTCCCACCAGGAGTCGAAGGACTCAAAAAATGATGAAAAAGTCAGTCAAAAAGTGACTGGAGGGACCGCCCTCTCCGGATCTGCGCTGGCCAGCTCAGAAAAAGAAAGAACTGACATCAGCGCGTGAGGGCGGCGGCTAAGTAGCTAACGCAACGTCATAACGGCTACCACGACACCAAAGACGAACACAGAGCAGTCACCTTTCGACGCACAAAGGTAATGCCAACGAAAAATTCTCAGGATCCAGTCTGACGCCTGGGGGTAATTCTAAGGTAAGGAATCTATAACTAATTGTCTCTTTCAGATAAAGTGTTACTGAAGGTAAGTATCTTCTTTTTCTGAAAGAGTCCTCACTTTAAAATAGATACCCAAGCAATACCTCCCCTGATGAGGGTCTGCGAACTGGCTTAAAACAAAAAGCAGGCAAAATGCTAGGTGGCCAGCAACTTCTGGTGATTGATGGAGGGATTTTTGTGCAGATGCCAACTTCCCCTGAACAGTAAAGTGATTGAGATGCAGGCCCTAGCCAATGAGCTAGGCGTCTATGGTGATGGTCTATTGAAGAACCGGGTCTAGGGAAGGCAGCCCCTGCAACAGGTTAGTTGTGTTTCACAACTGTAGAGTGCGATGTGTGCGGCCCGAAACCAACACAAGATCCTCTAGATGACCATCCGCCTGAGACCGCTGTGCCGCTAGGCAATCTTGCAACGCACCCATGTGAAGTCTGGCATGAGGAACTATAGCTATGCAAGATGCTATAATTCCTGACAATCTACTCACAGTTCTGTTACTTGGTGATCTGGCTGAAAAAGAGGTAGCAGGTTTTGAAACACTTGCTCAAGTGGGGTTAACCCACCCCACTTGTGAGTCTAAGATGGCACCAAGAAATAGCTACGCTTGAAGGGGCTGGAGGTGAGATTTGGTCAGATTGATCGTAAATTCTAAATTGTTAAAGGTGTGTGTGAATGGTGGTCTGGGTGTGTGCTAGTCATATTTGCTGCATGGCACTCTTGATCAGTCAAACGTCCCGGTAAGGAAACATGTGGATGCCGGTCCTCCCAAGATGAGCTGCCACCACAGCCAGACATTTGGTGAAGACCCTAAGGGCTGTGGTAACCCCAAATTGAAGCACTTTGAACTGGTAATGTCCACTCACCATTAACCGCAGATATCTGTGATGCCCTGTATGGGTGGGTATGTGAAAGTAGGAATCCTTCAGATCTAGGGCTGCCATGAAATTGCTTTGCTGCAGTAATGGTATGACGTCTTGAAGAGTCCCCACATGAAAGTTCTCCAATAGATTGTATTTGTTGAGAGGTCTGAAATCGAGGATGGGTCTGAGGGAGCCATCCTTTTTTGGCGATAAGGAAATACAGGGAATATATCCTCCCTTTCCGCAGTGTTGTGGCAGAACTAGTTTTATAGTACCCTAGGCAAGGAGGGCCTGTATTGACTCCTAAAACAGGTGCAAATGTTTCTGGGACCGTGTGTTGGCAAGAGGGGGATAGGGAAGGATATTTGGTGGTGTATCAACGAGTTCTACACAGTAGCCCTCCTTTATGTCTAGGACCCATCGGTCAGAGGGGATTTCTATCCAACAGGGCAGAAATCCCTGCAGCCTTCCCCAACAGGTGTTGTGTGATCGGGGAGAAGGAGGAGAGATAGTATTTTGGAGGGGTAGCCCTTTTGTACGGTCTTGGTTACCCCCTACACCCACCCCTAAAGTAACCCCACAAGGTAGCTGCAGCATAGGCCTTCAACAGGTGGAAGAGGTTTTTGGAGTGGAAATTTTGACTGCACTACAGTACAACGAGTGACAGAACCCGCAACAAGGAACAAGTGTCTGTAGGGCACTGTGAGAGGGTGACTTAGTATATGTTGCTCACTTTGTAAGTGTAGCACACTGCACTAAGCCAGACAACCTATATGGTGATTCTAGTGGAGTAAGACAACCTTAGAAAGCTCTCTAAGTGGTAGCTGTGGAGAGAAGCCCTCAAGCTTAGCCCGAAAAGAGTGTAAAGCAGCTTGTTTTATCAGTACTTAATCTTATGGAATAGGTTAAGTGAAAAGAATCACAGTGTGGTAATAAAAATATGTATTGTATTACAAACACTCACTAACACAGTGTATTCTCTTCTACCTGGAGATACAAACACAATACACCCAATACTTAGGAAATAGAACACGTAAGTTGCACAAATACACAGTGGTCTCCAGGTGGAGACCAAACCATATACTAAAATAGTGGAATGTGAACCACAACCTAAGTCGAGAATTGACCCAAAAGGCGTAGAAGTGTTGGTGACCCAAGGAACCACTCAAGGTAAGTACCCAGGAATACCACGGAGGTCTTGTGCAGAGCGTGAACATGAACGCGTGATCAAGACAAGTCAATGGGTAAGTCACAGTTGCAGTTTTAAAGGAAAAGGACCCTTCCCAGCGGACCCGGATGAAACCCCGTGGAAGGTAAGAGAGTTACCTAAATCTTGGATACCCCAGGAACCAGGACACCTACACAAGGGAAGCAAGGTGCATAGGTGTCAATTGACGTCAGAAACCGCTGTAGACCACAATGGAGGACTTCAAGGAAGATGCTGCTGAAGAAGAAGATGAAGGAGGCCAGTGTAACTCAAAGGTGGTTCAAGGTGAGAATAATCTGCAAGTAGAGGGAAAAGAGTCTATGTCACTCAGGAGTGACCAGAAGGCAAGGAAGACGAATGACAAATGAGGTCGGTAGATGCAGGGAGTCAACGGTGCCTCTTGAAGTTGCCGCTGTATGGAGAGGCGACGCGGTGGCAGATCAGGAGCCGTTCACGAGCAATCCCATGTTGGCTGTCAAGAGCCAGGGGGTCAGTGTCGAGCAGGGGCATCAACAAGCCTTGGCAATGGCAAACAACATAGTCAAAGAAAAAAGTGCAGGGTTGGGACCAGCAAGTTTTATATAGAGCGAACATGACCCATGCGGGTATCAGTGCACATTACAAGGGAAGTTAGATGAACAAAAGAACACTGTATGTCATAGTTATATCTCTGGCCACAGGTCAGCCCCTGGTAAATTGTACCACAGGTACCGAGGGCACTGTGACCAGGGAAGACCTCTAAGGGCTGCAGCACTTATTGCGCCACCCTTAGAGGCCCTGCATCATTACACTCACACACTGCCTTTGCAGGCTGCGTGTCTTGGTGCAGACCAAACGAAGAGTCGACATGGCACACATCCCTTTGTGCCAAGGCTACAACCCACTGCTTTGGCATAGATCAGTCACCCCTATAGCTGGGTGCCCTATACCAGTTGTGAGGGTACAGGTGCATGATCCCAGTACCCTTTCAGTGTTCAAGTCCATTGTTAGAAATTGTAAGTGCAGTGCTGCCATTAAGAATATATGGTGCTGGGAGTTTGTCATTATGAACTCCACAGCACCATAATAGCTGCACTGAGAAGTTAGGTATCAAACTTCTCAGTACATTAAACTCACACAGATGCCAGTGTGAGAGTTAATGAAAAAATCACACAGAGGGCATCCTAGAGATGCCCCCTGAAAAACGACCTACCACTAGTGTCCAGGCTGAGTGGCTGCTTTCAGCTGCCACCACCAGACATGTTTGTGGACCCCTGGGTCGAGAACCTGCTGCTCTCGGGTGCCTGAAACAATGCACATCCTGGGACGAGATGGCAAGCCTCCTCCCCCAGGATGGGCAGGGTCCACAAAGGGGAAGCTTCAAAGGCTTACTGCCTTTGTGAGCTTCCCCAGGCAACTTGCTTCTTTCAGCAACTGGTCCCCACTGGTTCTGACCCCCACTTAAGGCGGGAGAATCCGCAGGAAAATAAAGTGAGGAAGAGAAGTGTGCCCACCTTTGCCAACTCCACCCCTCAGGTGGGGGAGGCGAGGTAAAGCACAACTCTCAGTCCCTGCCATTTTGCAATTAGGGGGACCCAACAAACCAGGAAAGGCGTATCCCCCCCCCCTCCCACTGGAGAGTGGCATAATAGGTGTACCCACCGCAGGGAAGGGACCCATTGGTTCTAAACTTTCACCACCTGTAACGCCCCTAAAGTAAGAGTTACTTACCTTCGGTAACGATGTATCTGGTAGAGACGATTCTAGCTGCAGATTTCCTTCATGTAGAATTATCCCCAGGCGTGAAACTGGATCCAGAAACTTTTTTGTCACAGCATCCCTGCGCGATGGGGGGCAGGGCGACATCACGCGACTCCGCCCAGACGTCATCCACGTACGTGACGTCGGCGAGGTCACATAAGACCCGCCCCGGCGCGCCTACATCCGTTTTCTTCTGAGAACTTTCAGCACCACAACGCGGAACCACCAGATAAAAAACTGTGGAAGCATGAGAACAGTGTGCGAAGAGCAGAAAAATTGGGAAGAAACCGTGACTAACACCACCACACAGAGTAGTGTCAACACCGCAGAACTCAAAGGGAGGGAAAGAAAAAAGAACAAGCAGAGCCCAGCGCAGCCACCCTGCCAGCACATAGACAGCCTCCCACCCCTATGCCCCAGAGGCAAGGAACATGTGTAAAAGTCATGGCACACGTAGTAACCTACCACCCCCATCCTGAGCAAGGAAGGGGACCAGTCCTAAGATGGACAGGGACAACAAACCTCCAAGCCACCCCAAAGTAGAGGGCAACCACCCCCAAGGGCAAGACATGGCCAGATGACCCTTACTCAGAGGATAGCAAAGGAAGGAAGGGAGTCGAGGACAGGGATAGAAAGCAACCCCCCCCAAACCTGGAGTAGCTAGAGCGGCAGGGCACCGGAGCACCGGAACCCCATCCTCCAAAAAACCAAGGGCGGAATGAACCGCCCCCAGATGGCCACCTATCAAGAACAAGGAAGGCACTCACTGAAGACAGCCCACCCCCCTCCCCCCTGGGAGGCGAGTACCGAAGAGCAACCCAAGGGTCCTTGCAGAATAGGGGAGGAAGGGCGGGCCGTGAAGGAATCTGTGGCTAGAATCGTCTCTACCAGATACATTGTTACCGAAAGTAAGTAACTCGTACATCTGATAGAAACTACTAGCCGCAGATTCCTTCATGTAGAATAGGTACCCTAGCAATACCCCCTGGAAAGGAGGGTCTGCGAAAGGACCCTGTGGAAAAGTGCCATCTTTCTTGCATGGTATGCCCCCACTTTTTGCTCAATTGCTGATGTACCTTGACTGAGTGTGCCCTGGGCTCCTACCAACCAGGTGCCCAGGGGCCTGTGTTCCTTCCCTAAAACTGTGTTGAAGCTAAAACCAAATTGGCATCTCTGGCCACATGGCAGTCCCTGGTAAATGGTACACAGGGCATTGTGACCAGAGAAGACCCCTAAGGGCTGTAGCACTTATTGTGCCACCCTTAGGGGCCCTGCACCCTGACACACACACTGCCTTTGCAGGCTGAGTGTCCTGGTGCAGAACTAAACCAAGAGTCGACATCGCACACATCCCTGTGTGCCATGCCCACAAAGCCACTGCCCTGGCATACATCAGTCACCCCTCTAACCGGGTGCCCTATGCCAGTGGTGTGGGCACAGGTGCATGTGCCCTGTGCCCCTACAGTACCCAGGGCCATTCCTGGACACGAAGTGCAGTGAGGCCATTAAGAGTATATGGTGCTGGAAGGTTGTCATTACGACCTCCACAGCACTATAATGGCTACACTGAAGAGTGGAAAGTTTGATATCAAACTTCTCAGCACATTACACCCACACTGATATCAGTGTGGGATTTAATGTAAAATGCACTACAGAGGGCATCTTAGAGATGCCCCCTGAAACCTAACCTACAATCCACGTCTTGGCTGAGAGGCTGCCACACAGCGGACATGTTGCCGGACCTCTGGGTGGAGAGCCCCCCGCTCTCCTGGGCCTGCAACAATGCACATCCTGGGCGAGGTGCTAGGTCTCCTCCCCCAGGATGGGCAGGGGGAAGCTTCACAGGCATGCCGCCTTTCTGAGCTTCTCCAGACCACTTGCTGTACTCAGCAACTGGCCCCCACCAGTTCTGTCCCCCATTCAGGCGGGAAGACTGATGGGAAACCCTATGTCTGGAAGGGGGGTGTGCCAGCCTGTGCCAACTCCACCCCTCAGGTGGCAGAGGCGAGGTGAAGCACAACTCCGGTCCCCGGACATCTTGAAGATGGGGTGCCCTGCCTAATCAGAGATAGGCTCCTGCCCCCTCCAACAAGAGAGGAGCAAGATAGGGGGTGTACTCACCCCAGGACAGGGACCTATTGGTAACGCCCCTAAAGTTAGGGGCTCCCTGAAACTTCCTTCCTCAGATCCCGATTTCGAAACAAAGAAGACCAAGAAGAAGACGACCTGCTGTGCAGCTGCTAACAAGAGGATGACACCAACTGACTTGGCCCCAGCCCTACAGGCCTGTTGATCCTTGAACCTGCTCCTGCTAAATCCCAGCATCTCCTGCGGACAGCAACTTCGAGAACCCCGGAGGACCTGCCTACCTTGACCCTCTTAGAGACTGGGACTCCCACGAGTAGTGGTTCTGCTCCAACAGCAATACCCCTGGTGCCAGCCAGGAACCGCGAATCCAGCCCACTCTGCACCCGCCGAGCCCGGCCTGTGCCCAAGTGGACAAAGACCCCGAGGACGTCCCCTGGCGATTCTGACCTGGAATCCGGTGCCCAAGGACCCTCCTCGACGACCCAGATGACACCTGCAGACTCAGAACCAGGGACCCCTCCAACCGCGATCAGCAGAGGGTAAGATTTTCCGACGCCAAAAGACACCCCTGCACCCGGCGCCCCCCGGCCCCTTGTGCCCAACTCCGGGGTGCCCACCTATCCTCCAGGATCCCAACTTACCCCTCGAAGTGTTGGTCGCTTCCGAAGATCCTCCGTCCCCGAACCTGCAGCCTTTGTTCACCTTTCACGATTCCCATTGAATAACATTGAGCGCCCGACGGCTCAAAAGCACCCTGCACCCAGCCGCCCGAGTGCCCCCGGCAGTGCAACCTTTGTCCTATCCTACATCCCCATGTGCCCTGAGCAAGTGACCAGGAGCCCAGCTCCCACAGCCGCGTGGCCTGCTAGCCAGCAGCCACCAACCGAACGCTCCCTGCCTCTCATTGGATAACATTGGGCCTAATTACCTCTGCACCCGGCTGCCCCTGTGCCGATGAGGGTGTACCAACTGTACCTACCTGACCCTGGGAGCCCAGAGTCTATGCCCAGAACCTTAACGCAGCCAGTCGAGTACTTACCTAAAAGCCGATAACTCACTTTTCTTCCATAGGCTAACATCGACTGGTTTCACTTGGAGTTTTGGAACTTTAAAATATTCACCTAAAATCAGCCGAACTACGAATTCCGATTTACTCACCTGTCACCAGGAGAGACCCCAGTGCTGCACCTTTTAGCCCAGCACAAACCCTGAAAACCGAACTTACCAGTAACCTGAATTTTCTTCCATAGGAAACCATTGACTGTTTTTATGTGAAATTTCTTCTAAGTGTTGATTTTTGCAAACTACAAATATTCTTTAAAAATCGCACCACCTACCAAAACATAATTACTTACCAGTTTTAGATAGAGGTCCCAGTGCTGAACCTAGGAGTCCAGTACCGGATTACAAAAGTAACGTGAACATACTTTACCTGCAATTTGAATTTCCTTCCATAGGGTAAATCCAGGATTCAGTCCTGTGGTTAGAAAAGTAATCTACAAAGTAATTAATTGCCTTTAACTGAAAATTCCCATTGAGCTCAATGCTGCATTGTGTTTGAAATTGTGTTGCCTAGTGCAACAAACTAGAACTATTGTATTCAAAGATACTATTGCCTATTTGAAAAGTATTTAACTGAAGGAACCTATTCTGAGAAAGTATATTTTGATACCTTGTTGGTTCTAAAAATAAAATACCTATATCTTTTGATACAAAACAATTGGCCTAGAGTTCAGTTCTTGAGTGTGGAAAACCCTTTGGTGACTGAGTATGTACAACAAATGCTTTGCACTGTCCTAGGGTACTGCCTTACTGCTCGGTCAAGCTACCACTTTGGAGAGTAAGGTTACATATAGCTTTAGCCTCTGCCATACCTCTGGGTACTGTGGACTCTGTGCACACTGTACCTTACTTTGGTCCAGTATATACAGAGCCACTTTCTTACAGACCCCAGCAGCCAATACAGAATAGAGGGCCCCACAGGGGACCAGATCTGTGGACCAGGTAGAACCTCGTCCCTGCCAGACAATGGGAACCCCCACAAACAGAACACCACCGACCCCAAGAGGATGTAGGAAGGAGAAGAAGGCTGAAGAGGCCCGTACACTCACAGCAGAGTAACCAAGGGCAAGGTCGGAGAGGCCGAAGCACCCCACTCCCCCACAAAACAACATAGCTTCTGCCCAATGCCAAGACAAGAATGGAGGAAGAAGATGCCTAGAAGACCCAAGGATGCGAGGGAAAAGTAGGCGAACCAATTCCAGACGGAGAGTAACCTGCCAGCCAGAACAGTGCCGGCAGTCAAAAGCCACCAGAAGCAAGAAGAGCAGCCCGAGGCCCCAGGAAGGCCGAGTAGGCGGCGCCTGGCAAGGGAAAACACAGGATCATCCCAGACCTCAGGACAGAAGAAGGGAGAGGAGGAGATGCCCGGGCACACCACTACGAGTGGCCGCGCACACGACCTCAAGAAGCAAAAGCAACCTACATAAACACCATGGAGAACAGGTACCCGATGGCGACCAGAACCCCCTAGCAGAGCGCAAGCCATATGACAGCTACCACTACCCCACATAGGGTACGTTAAGTCCCAAAATATGGGAACCCTCTTTGGAAGAACTTCAGCAGCAGAGGAAAAACAAGAGCCATGGGGAAAAAAACACCCCGCGAAAGGCTTGACAAGCAGCCCAAGCAAAGCAAAAGGCCTAATCTCAGGGCCAAGTCTGAGCAACAACTCGGGCAGAACACACACACATAATCAACAAAAGGGCCGTCCAGCAGCCAACAATGCCAAAGTCCCAAGGTAGGACGCAAATGGCCAGAAAACACGCTCCACAGCCAGAACAACCGGCCAAAGAAGGCCCAGAATCAGACCAACTCAGGAGTCACTGAGGGGGACGGAGGAGGAGGATAAGGCGGAGGAGGAGGACAGAGCCCCGCCAAGAGCCTTTGGATGGTGGAGTCGGCAGGGTCACGGAACAACAGGCTGCCATAAAACGGAGGGTCGATGAGTCACTCCCGAATATTCTCAGGGAATACTCCGTCCCGACGCCAAGCATGGCGACGGAGAGCAACTGAGGAAGCCATGGCCGGCCCAGCACCTCCGAGATGTCCAGAGCGGAGAATAAACGCCGCAAGCTCCCGGCCATCCAACAAATGATGCCATATGTCCACCTGGGACGCTACGGATCCCAGAGACTCAGCCGAGTCCCACAAACAGGAGGAGGCCCTAGCCAGAACACACAAGGTGTTAAGGGCCCGCAAGGCAGCGCTGGTCGAGGCGAACATGTTGCGCCCCCAAGAGTCCAGCCAGCGGGCCTCCAGGGACGGCGGAGTCAACAGTGGCAGCAGCGAGGGAAAAGCAGTCCGCAAAAGGGGCCGAGGGGTGAAGGGAAAGACACGCTGGGTCACGCGGCGCCGGGAGGTGCCGGTGCAGAAGATGCTGAGGTACCGGTTCCCCTGAGGCAGGACGCCTCCAAGCCATCAAGGAAGAAAGGAGCAAACCTTCAAAGGGAAGTAAGATTCCCCTCCCACCAGAGCCCTGGTGGAGGTGCTCCAAGAGATGGTCCGACGGAAAGTGAGCCACCGGGTCACCCATGCGCAGGATGGCCACTGCCATGGACACCCTGCTCACACCTACCTCAACCTAACTGTATACGCACACTCTTTGTATTTTGTTATAATGTCTGATGCACCTGGTTGAGTATGTATATTGTTATATTGTTATATTATTGACGCACCTGGTTGACTTTGCACACTTTACCCTCTCATCTCAACGTGCCTTACTACTCTCGCACCTGTGGGACTATACACCCTGCTCTCACCTACCTCAACTGTACCCTCCTTTAAACTCTAAATATTCTAAACACGTTTAAGCAGGTATATGCTCCTTATTATTGCACTTTATACTATTGACGCAATTGTCTGTCTATACACTGTGTACCGACACTACCTCACCTGTTACCTACCTCATGTCCTTTATCCCACCTATGTAACTAGCACCTTGTACCTAACTACCTCATATATTACTCTGTATATACGCTTTATTACTTTGTATTTTTACCCCCATGCCCTTGTAAAGCGCTCTGATATCTGCGAAGATCTTGTTCGCGCTATATAAAACTTTAAAAAAAAAAAAAAAAAAAAATGGACACTGCGTGAGCGAAAGCCACACCCGCCTACGTAGGGCCCAGCGGCAGAGAAAGCAGCTTCTCCGTGGGCGATGGCTGAAAACTAAGGCGGCCGTCCCCGAGGCCAAGCAGGACGGCCAAGGGCCAGACCTGGAAGTCAGAGGGAGCCGCAGAGAGACCTGCTGCTCTCCTGACGAACACCTCTGCCTCAGGAAGGGCGGGGAGCCCCCCTTCGACGCCGGTGAAAAATACACCACATGGCGGCCAGTCTCCGGAGAGGACGACACCAATATACAGCCTGCCTCCGGAGAAGAGGGAGCGTCTGAAGACGACTCCGCGGTACGACAACTGCGCGGAGCCGTAGATTCTGCCACCTGAGGCAGGACGTCGGCACCATCTGGCGTCACCGGACAAGGTTCCTCCAAGTCACCCCGCAGTGGAGACTGGAGTGAAGCTGGAGCTGAACCGGCCCGGGGCAGTGCCGGAACGACGCCAACCCGACCCCCGCCAAGGCAGACACCTGCGTGGGGGAACGAGAGTGGCCCGGGGAGTGACAAAGCCCTTCGCCAGCTGCGGCCCATAATGAGGCGTAGATTGCCTGCCAACCCATGTGGCGGTGCCAGAGACGATTCAGCCTCCCACTCGCCCTCCGACGATGCAGCCGCCTGTGGGAAGGGACGAGGGGGCCGGAGAGGGACGAGAGGGGCTTACAGAGGGACGAGGGGTCCCCACCCGGCCTCGACCCGGAGCGGGGCGAGGAGGGTCCACCGACCCCTGTGGCTCCACACGGTCCAGCTGCTGCCGGCGCCGTAGTGGCGTCATCTCGGCCTTAGACAGGACCACCTTGTCAAAGGACCCAGAGGGGCTCGGGATGTGACCCGAGCCCCAGCGACCTCCCACGACACCACAGGGACTCCCGCGGGAGTTTGAGGTGAGGCAGAGACGCCGTGGCCTGAAGGAGTTGCACCGGAGGAGCCGCACCCCAACAGAACCACCTGATCCAAGCCTGGATCGAACCAGTCTGCGCCGGAGCTGCCGAGGGCCCAGCGCAAGGCAAGGGATCCGCCTACTCCCCAGAGAAGGAGGAGGAGAAGCCAGCGAGGCCTGCAAAGCCGCCGCGTATGTCTCCATCTGGACTCTCGACGCCCCAACACCGGGAAACGGTGGATAGTACGACAGGCGGGTCTGCATCACTCGTGGAGAGAGCACGCCCCAGCAGGCTGCAAACCAGCCCCCGGGGACAAACTGCGACACTTACCTACGGGGGAGCGATGCTCACGTGACATCGAAGAAGGGCGAGGACGACGATCTGAAGCTGCCTGTTGAAGCAGACCGAGGGGAGGACACCGACCTGGAGAGACACGCAGAGAGAAGTTTCATCCGGGGCTCCCAGTGCGGCTTCGGCTTCAACTGTTGGCACACCACACAATCAGTGGTGCCGTGATCCTCCCCCAAACACCACATACAACTGAAGTGAGGGTCCGTCGCCGACATAAGACGCCCACAAAACATGCAAGTTTTGAAGCCCCAAGGCATTCGCAAACTGTTCCACCAAAAGAAATGAAAGAAAGAAGGGCCCCAAACAGGTCTGTAATAAGGACTGGATCCGCGTTGCACGCGGAAAAGGAAAAAACTGACGTAGGCGTGCCGAGGCGGGTCTTATGGGATCTCGCAGACGTCACGTACGCGGACGACGCCTGGGCGGAGTCACGTGATGTCTCCCCGCCCCCGGCACGCAGGAATGTTGTGGCAAAAGTGTTTCCACATCCAGTCTCACGCCTGGGATAATTCTACGTGAAGGAATCTGCGGCTAGTAGTCTCTATCAGATTCTAGTATTTAGGGGCACCCCTGAACCTTGCTCCCTCAGGCAAGAAACTGCAAGAAGAACAGAAGGACCGAACAGCTGTGCCGAAGCTAACAAGGAGGAGGACACCCACTGACTTGGCCCCAGCTCTACCGGCCTGTCCCCACAGCGAACCTGCTCCAGCGAAATCCCGATGTGCCCTGCAGCCAGCAACTTCAAGAAACCCGGAGGACCTGCCTGCCTCCAATCCCAAAGACTCCGTCTCCCGTGAACACAGGATTTTTTCAAACAACTGACTCCAGCTCTGCAAGGATCTGCAATTTTGCACTACTCTGCACCAGATGCCCACGGGCCCGAGTGGCCCAACACCAAGAGGAGGTCTCCCCGGCGATCCTGACCCGAAATCCAGCTATGCCTGACCTGCCTCCAGCAGACGCCTGCAACCTCTAAGCGGAAGGTCCCCCCAACTGCAACCAGAAGCTGGTAAGAAGATCTGACCCTAAAAGGCACCCCTGCATCCGACGCCCCACGGCCTTGGGTGGCCCATCCGACGGTGCCTAACCGACCCCCTAGATCCCATCTTACCTCTCGAAGTGGTGGTCACACCCAGAAGACCTTCGTGCCTGGGCCTGCAGTGCCTTTACAAATCGGAGGTTCCCCATTGCAAACAGGGCACCCAACGTCAAAACAGCACCCTGCACCCAGCCGCCTTAGTGCCGCTGAGGGTGCACTTTTGGTGCTACTCTGTTTCCCCATTTGCCCGGAGCTAAAGCCCAGGAGCTTTGCTCCGACAATAAAATGGCCTACTCGTTAGCTGCCAGCAACCGGAGGCCCCCTATACCTTACCAAGTGGTGGTCACAGTCAGAAGACCTTCGTCCCCGAGCCTGCAGCGCTTTTGCAAGTCGAAGACTCCCCATTGAAAGCTACAGGGCACCCGACGCCAAAACAGCACTATGCACCTAGCTGTCCCAGTGCCGCTAAAGGTGCATCTTTTGTGCTGGCTTAAACCCCCATTTGGACTGAGATTAAGTCCAGGAGCTTTGCTCCCACAACCCAGTGGCCTGCTCGTGAGCAGCCACCAAGCAGAGGTCGCCTATCCCCCATTGGATAACGTTGGGCCTTGTGCCACTGAGGGTGTAACGACAGTGCAGTCCTGACCCTGGGGGACCCCTGAGTATACCCAACTCCCACTAGCGAAAACGTACCCGAAAACCGATTACACTATTTTATTTCATAGGATAACATTGACTGATTTTCTTGGAAAAGTTTTCAAGTGTGGAGTTCGAAAACAAAGAAATTCTTTAAAATTGTACTAATTAACAAAAACGCTTTTACTTACCTGTTAACAGGAAATGCCCCAGTGCAGTATCCAGGCATACTGCACTATGTATGAAAAGTAATCACAAAAGTAACTGACCTGTAATTGTACTAAAAAGCCCATTCAAAGTATATGTAATGTATTTACAAAGCATTGCATTTCTCAGTAACAATATTGCAAGTCAAAATAAAGTGCATATACAATTACAATTCAAACTGTATTACTGCAAAGTATTTATCACTTACCTGTGCCAGGCTTGCTTGGTTCTAGGAAATAAAATAACTAACAGAATATTTTTATACAAACACAATTGGTTTGAAGTTCAGTGTTTCAGTGTGTGAATTCATTTGCTGACTGTGTACAACAAATGCTTAACACTGTCCTCTGATAAAGCCTTACTGCTCTACCACACTACCACAAATAAAGAGTAAGGTACTATCTAACTTTACCTCTGCCTACCTTTGAGGTTCCACTGGACTCTGTGCACACTATACCTCACTTTGGTATATTATATACAGAGCCAGCTTCCTACAGGACGCAGCTGCAGATGGCAGCCTGGACGGGCCGAAGAGGTAAGACGTCCAGATGGCACCGAAGTTCATCTCAACTCTGGAAGTTTTTATGACAGTATTCCTCAGATCTGAAAGTTTCATGTCTGGGTGTCTTGTCTCAGAATGCTTCAGGGTTGGGTGTCTTTACTCCAAACACTTCAGATCAATCTGTTTCGATCCAGAAGGTGGCTGAGCCTGCATCTTTGGATCTGGCACTGAAGTGGTGGTCGACGCTCAAGGCTTCAAGGAAGACTTCATCGCCAAGTGTAATACAGGCATGGGTCCAGCTCGGAATAGCGGTGTTGAACATGGCCGGAAGGCAGTTGTGCGCTGCAGGCCTCAGAAATTGCCCATGGAGATTGAGGTTGGTGCCTCATTGGTGAGTGGGGGAGGTGGTAGTACTCACTGTGGTCTGTGGTGGGTGCTGGGCCAGTGGAGGCTCTTCTGCTTCAATGTCTGCCTTGGAGTCGACCCTTTCTTGCAAGAAAGCAGCCTTTATTTCTATGCCTGGAAAGTCCGACTCTTTGATATCCGACTCATCTCTCTCTCTCGCTCAAGAAAAAGTCTGGGGTGTCATCTACTTCCTTTTTGTGCGCCATGAGCGGACAAAGCAATGTAACACGATATTCGGTTCCAAAGGGTCTTTTTATTCCAGACCCAAAAACACACCAAACAGGAGTCTTCACTGTGTTCAGGAGACAAACGAACAAGTTACTTGCCTTCGGTAACGATATATCTGTAAGAAACAGTAGTTAGTATTAGATTCCTTACCTTAGAATATCCCCAGGCGTCAGTCTGGATCCGGAAACTTTTGCGTAGCAGTACCCCTGCGCGTCGGTAGGCGTCGTCTGCAGGCGTCCCCTGCGGCTCCGCGTCGTCGGCGTCGTGCGCCGTGATGACGTCGCTGGAGTATATAGACGCCGCCTCCGCGCGCTGACGTCAGTTCTTTGCACACAGCTTTTCCGCGCCAGAACACGCAGAGCCATGTGAGAACCAACACTGGTGCCATTTGAAAACTAGGGCCCTGAAAGGGATGTCCTTAACCCTAGGTATCAGTTCGCAGAACGGGGAGGATGGGAGGGGCGGTAAGGAATCTAATACTAACTACTGTTTCTTACAGATATATCGTTACCGAAGGTAAGTAACTTGTTCATCTGAAAGAAACAGGTTAGTATTAGATTCCTTACCTTAGAATAGATACCCCAGCAATACCAACCCCGGTGGTGGGTCTGCGAACCAATACAACCTACACCAGAAAGTCCTGGAGGACCGAACGGCCAAAGAAGCCATCCCTCCGGACTTGACTGTCCAGGCAGTAGTGCCTCGCAAAGGTGTGCAGCGAGGCCCACGTGGCCGCCTGGCAAATGTCCTGCAAAGGGACTCCCCGGCCCAGGGCAGTAGTAGCCGCCGTGGCCCGAGTGGAATGGGCCCTCAGCCCAACAGGAGGCTCCTTCCGAGCCAAAGAGTAGCATGCTTTGATGCACAGGACGACCCACCGAGAGATGGTCCGTTTCTGTACCGCCCTTCCCTTCTTCTCACCCACGTAGCCAACAAACAGTTGGTCATCCACCCGGAAGTGGCGAGTGCGATCCATATAGAATGAAAGCGCACGTTTTGGGTCCAGACGATGGAGCCGCTCTTCATCCTTTGAAGGATGCGGAGGCGGGAAGAAGGAGGGCAAGGTGATGGACTGCCCAATGTGAAAAGCAGAGACTACCTTGGGCAGGAAAGAAGGTCTAGTCCGAAGAACCACCTTATCAGGATGAACAGACAAGAAAGGAGGTCGAATAGAAAGAGCCTGGAGCTCACTCACTCTCCTGGCAGAGGTGATGGCTACCAGGAAGGCCGTCTTTAAGGTGAGAAGACGGAGAGGACAGGAATGAAGGGGCTCAAAGGGAGCGCACATCAGGAAAGTCAAAACCAGGTTCAAGTCCCACTGAGGCATCACGAACGGAGTTGGAGGATACATGTGCGTGATGCCCTTCAAGAATCTTAACACAATAGGGGACTTGAACAAAGATGGCTGATCAGGTAGCCTCAAGAAGGCGGAAAGGGCAGAAAGATAGCCCTTGATAGTGCCCAGAGCAGAGCCCTGCTGGGCAAGGGAAAGGAGGAAGAGGAGAACCTCAGACAGAGGGGCAGAAAGGGGATCCACAGCCTTTGCTGAGCACCATGCCACAAATCTGTTCCACCGGCAGGCGTATACCGACTTTGTGGAGGGACGCCTGGCTGCCAGAATGACATCACAGACTTCAGGAGGCAAGTCAAATGGCCTCAACTGTCGCCGCTCAATCTCCACGCATGGAGGTGGAGACTGGACAGGTTCGGGTGGAGGACCGTCCCCTGCTGCTGCGACAGAAGGTCCTCCTGAAGGGGCAGGCGGATCGAGGGACCGACTGTCATGCTGAGTAGCTCGGGATACCAGTACCTTCGAGCCCAGTCCGGAGCCACAAGGATAACTTGGGCCCGGTCGCGCCTGATCTTCTTCAGCACTCTGGGCAGAAGTGGTATAGGCGGAAAGGCGTACAACAGACCGCAACTCCACTCGCGCCGAAAGGCGTCGCCGAGCGAGTGCCGTCTTGGAAACTCCAACGCGCAGAACTGATGACATTGCGCGTTCTCTTCTGTGGCGAATAGATCTAACCAAGGCTCTCCCCATTGCTGAAAGAGGCCTCTCGCCACATCCGAGTTCAGACGCCATTCGTGATCCACCGAGCACCGACGGCTGAGTTCGTCCGCCCTGGCGTTCAGAGAACCTGCCAGGTGTTGAACCGTCAGAGTCACGCCCTGACGTTCCAGCCATTGCCAGAGGCGCAGAGCCTCCTGGCAAAGGGTCCACGACCCCACACCGCCCTGATTGTTGCAGTACCACATGGCGGTGGTGTTGTCCGTGAACACCTGCACCACACTCCCGTTGACAAAGGGGAGGAATGCCTTCAGTGCTAGGCGAATCGCCCGCAGCTCCAACATGTTGATATGGAGCCGGGATTCCGCCGGAGACCAGAGGCCTCTGATCTCCGCCTCTCCCAAGTGGCCACCCCAGCCTTGGAGGGACGCGTCCGTCACAACCACGTGCTCCGGTTGGGGAAGGGAGAGGGATCTGCCCCTGACCCAATCGCGGTCCGTAAGCCACCACTGCAACTGTCTCGCAGTGCCCTCCGAGATCAGGACATGGTCGGATAGGTTGCCCTGATGCTGGGCCCACTGAAACTTCAGGTCCCACTGCAGAGCCCGCATCCGCCACCTGGCGTGATGCACCAGAAGGATGCAGGAGGCCATCAGCCCCAGAAGCCGCAGCGTCAACCTGACCGAAACCCGGGATAACGGCTGAAAGATGGGAATCAGAGCCTGAATATCCCGGACCCGCCGTTCCGGAGGATAAACCCGAAACTGCGCCGAGTCGAGAACCGCTCCGATGAAAAGGAGCTTTTGAGAGGGACACAGGTGTGATTTCGGCACATTGATGGAAAACCCCAGCTCGTGCAGGAGGTCTGCCGTCATCTGAAGGTGGTGGACGACTGTCTGGGGCGAGCCCGCCTTCAACAGCCAGTCGTCGAGGTAGGGGAAGACTGAAACCCCTAACCGGCGCAGATGAGCTGCGACCACCGCCATCACTTTCGTGAACACCCGTGGGGCGCTGGTAAGGCCGAATGGGAGCACGATAAACTGAAAGTGCTCGTGGCCTACCGTGAACCGCAGGTAACGCCGGTGGGCCGGCAGGACGGGGATGTGAAAATACGCATCCTGCAAGTCCAACGCTACCATCCAGTCTTGTGGGTCTAGAGCACCCAAGACCTGAGCCAAAGTCAACATCTTGAACTTCTCCTTCCGGAGGAAGCCGTTGACGTTCCGTAGATCCAAGATAGGACGCAGGCCTCCCTTGTCCTTCTTGGGTACCAGAAAGTAGTGGGAGTAGCAACCACACCCTACTTCTGGCCCAGGAACGCGCTCGATGGCCCCCTTGGCCAAGAGGGCCGTAACTTCCTCCTGCAGAAGTGTCAAGTGGTCCCCCGACACACGGTGGTTCTGCGGTGGCATGGCTGGAGGAGTGGACTCGAAGGGGAGGGCATAGCCCCTTCGGACAAGCTGCAGCACCCACCTGTCCGATGTTATCGCGCGCCAGCGGGAGTGGTGATGGCGAACCCTGCCACCCACTGGCGTCACGTGAGCCCGAAAGCTCGGACTAGGAAGGCTTGGATGCAGCAGCGGAGGGAGGCGTGGACTGACCACGCCGCTGGCCTCTACCGCCACCACGGCGGAAACCACGGCCGCCACCGCGCTGGGGAGCGTTCTGCGTCGCGTGGCTGGCAGCACGTGTGGGACCTCCCCTCCCTTGGCCACGAAAGGGCCGAAACGAACCCGTCTGCTGGCGCTGGGTCGAAAGACCCAAGGACTTGGCCGTGACCCTGGAGTCCTTGAAGCGCTCCAGCGCGTGGTCCGCTTTGTCACCAAACAGGCGACTGCCATCAAATGGCATGTCCATGAGTGAATTTTGGACGTCTGGCGAGAAGTTGGCAGATCTCAGCCAAGCATGGCGACGAATCGCCACCGTTGTGGACATCGCCCGTCCCAGCGAGTCGGTCGTGTCGAGACCACAACGGATCGAGTACCGCGCCGCATCCCGGCCTTCAACTAAGGCCCGTGTGAGCTTGTCCCGCACCTCCTGGGGACATTGCGGCAGACACTCCTCGACCGTATCCCACAGGGAGTGGGTGTAGCGGCCCAAGAGGCACGCGGTATTACAAGACCGCAGTCCAGCGCTCAAAGAGGAAAAGACCTTTTTACCAAATTGGTCATACCGCTTTGATTCCCTATCGGGCGGAGCCGACGGAAATGCGGACTGCGAAGTGGAGGCCTGGATCACCAGACTCTCCGGGGAGGGATGGGTGGATAAAAAGGCAGGGTCGTCCGAGCATGGACGGTGACGCCTCGCGACATTCCGGTCAACCGGCGCACCAGAAGCGGGCCTGGACCAGGTGCCCAAAAGGACATCCGACAGGGCCTCATTAAACGGCAGCAGAGGCTCCTGGGGGCATGACTGCGGTTTAAACACTTCGGTCAGAATGTTCGGCTTGACCTTCGCGACGGGGAGCTCAAGGTGCAAGGCCTTGGCAGCCCTCATCAGGACCACCGAATAGGCAGCACCTGCCTCAGACGCCACAGGGGACGGAGAGACAAACCCAGGGTTGGGCGACTCGTCCAGGCCACTGGCATCACCCAGATCACCTACCCAGTCCACATCATACTGGCAGGCACGGGACAGAGGGTCCTCAGACCCCTCCCAACCCTCTCCATACTCATCGTCATCATACCCATATTCTGGGTCGACGATATAGACGTCGGGGTCAACGGGCCCCATCGGCGTCGGATCCGGCGTCGGCCGACGCCGGTCCGACTCCGCGTCCGGAGTCGGGGAGGAAAGGGGGGTGGCGCCGCGCGGCGTCGGTGCCAGGGACCTGACGCCGGCCGGAGCCGACGGCGGAGTCGCTGCACCACGCGGGGGCGGTACCACGGGTTGGCCCACAGGAACCGACGCCGGAGAGGCCGGGAGACCAGCCGGCGACGAACCAGAGGGAACCAGCGGCGCCGGGGCCGGAGCCGCCGGCGGCGCCGGGGCAGGAGCACCCGAACCGCTCGGGCCCCCAGACGGGACCGACGGGCCCGCAGGCGCCGAAGGCCCCGCCGGAGAAGACCTCGCCCTCATAGCAATGAGGAAGGCCTCGATCTCCTCACGCGACGCGCCTTCCCCAGGGACCGACGGGTATGGGGTAGACGGCGTCGGCGACCCACGCGGGGCCGCGGGGTCACCCGAGCCCCCGGCCGCATTACGCGGGCGTCGGGGGGAGTCGGGGGTGCGATGGCGACGCCCCGACTTCTTGTGCTTACCTGACGAGCCGGAGGAATGGTGGCGACTCCCGGAGCGCCCATGGCGGCTCCGCGATCGTTCCCTCGACCGCTCCCTCGACCTCCGACCGGACCGGGACCGCTCTCGACGCGGGGCCGACACCCGGAGCTCGAGAAGCTTGCGGGACCGCTCCCGCCTAGCTTTTCCAGTCAAGGCCCGACAGTCGACGCAGGACTCCACGTCGTGGTCCGCGCCCAGACACCGGAGGCAGAGTCGATGGTGGTCGGTGACCGACATCATGCGGTCGCACTCGTCGCAGCTCTTAAACCCAGGCATCCTACCGGCACCGTAGAAAGATTAAGTTTTACAAACACTTGGTCAAAAGACCGGAGTACTGCTCTTCGGATCTGCGCTAACTGGCGCGGAAAAAAGAAGAACTGACGTCAGCGCGCGGAGGCGGCGTCTATATACTCCAGCGACGTCATCACGGCGCACGACGCCGACGACGCGGAGCCGCAGGGGACGCCTGCAGACGACGCCTACCGACGCGCAGGGGTACTGCTACGCAAAAGTTTCCGGATCCAGACTGACGCCTGGGGATATTCTAAGGTAAGGAATCTAATACTAACCTGTTTCTTTCAGATGTAGATTGTAGACTTCATGGAGGTCTGTCCTTGTATACTTTGTGTGGCAAGTAGGGCAGAACAGAAATGGAGTCCTATTCATCATGGGGGCATGCTCTACTTCAGTTATGGCATTTCAGGAGGTCGCCTATCCGGATGGAATAGTTATGTTAGGAGTTCTTTTACAGCGCACAAATCACCCGGGGGCATCTCGGCGCTGCCTAGAAACCAGTCCAATAGCGGGAAGTCAGAGCAGCAGATGTTTAAAACAGGAAAGCTTTTAGGTGTTTTCTGAAAGTGCAGTAAGTAGGAGTTTCCCGCAGGGCCTTGGGCAGACTGTTCCAATATTTTGGAGCCAGATGCGAGAAGGCTCTACCCCCGTGCGGCTCAAGCGAATACGAGGGATCTGTAGAAGTCCTAGTGAACCTGATCTCAGATTTCTGCCTAGAGGATTACACTATGGTGGCGACAGACAAAGCAGGACTGCTTCTACAATCGACGAGGATCAGATCCGAAGACCAGTTGTGGCATTGGACCGGACATTGACACGTTTAAACCGGACGGTGGGGGGAAAAAGCCGAAGCCCATGTACAATACCACTATAAGTGGAGTCACTAGGCCCGTAACTAGAAAATACTTTTGCGAAGAAAAACACATGATGGTGGAAGTATGCACAGCATGTGTATCTACAGCTACATATGCCAAATGTTACAAACCTTTCAGGCAACAAGCCATGACTTGAACAGGGAGGGTTGATCCGGCAAACGTAGGGAAGCCAACATGGCTGACTTGTAGCCCTTAACAGGGCACAGGGCAAGGCCTTGCAGGCTAAAGATAAAACAAACAGCAACACCATTGCAGCAATGCAGCAAGTGGGTCCACCTGATGTGAGGAACACCAAGCCACAAACTTATCCCAACAGCAGACGTATACAGTCTTAGTGGAACGGACGCCTGACTGCTAAGATGACATACGAGACTGCAACTATCACCAATCGATCTCCAGGCATTAAGGTGGAGAGTGTGCAGGTTCGAATGTAGGACCCTGCCATACTGTTGTGACGCACAAGTTACTTACCTTCGGTAACGATATATCTGTAAGAAACAGTAGTTAGTATTCGATTCCTTACCTTAGAATACCCCCAGGCGTCAGACTGGATCCGGAAACTTTTGCGTAGCAGTACCCTTGCGCATCGGTAGGTGTCGTCTGCGGCTCCGTGTCCGTCGTCGGCAGGACGTCGTCGCCGGATTACTTAGACGCCGCCCTCGCGCGCTGACGTCAGTCCTTATACACAGCTTTTCCGCGCCAGAAAACCAGAGCCATGATAAAAACCAACACTGGTGCCATAAAAACTAGGGCCCTGAAAGGGGATGACCTTAACCCTAGATATCGGTTCGCAGAACGTGGAGGATGGGTGGGGCGGTAAGGAATCTAATACTAACTACTGTTTCTTACAGATATATCGTTACCGAAGGTAAGTAACTTGTGCATCTGAAAGAAACAGGTTAGTATTAGATTCCTTACCTTAGAATAGATACCCCAGCAATACCAACCCCGGTGGTGGGTCGGCAAACCAATGATCACACCAGAAAGTCCTGGAGAACGGAACGGCCGAAAAAGCCATCTCTCCGGACTTGGCTGTCCAGGCAGTAGTGTCTTGCGACCGTGTGCAGCGAGGCCCACGTAGCTGCCTGACAGATGTCCTGCAAGGGGACTCCCAGGGCAGTAGTAGCCGCCGTGGCCCGTGTGGAATGGACACGAAGCTCCTTTCGAGCCAAAGAATAACAACACTTGATGCACAAGACGACCCATCGGGAAATGGCTCGCTTGTGCACCGCCTGTCCCTTCTTAGCGCCCACGTAACCAACTAAGAGTTGGTCATCCACCCGGAACTGGCATGTGCGATCCAGATAGAATGAGAGCGCACGTTTTGGGTCCAGACGGTGAAGCCTCTTTGCCTCTTTCGAGGGTTGCGGAGGCGGAAAGAAGGTGGGCAAAGTAATGGACTGCCCGATGTGGAAGGCATGAAAGAAGGTCGCGTCCGCAACACAACTTTGTCCAGATGGACTGAAAGGAAAGGAGGTTGAGAAGAAAGAGCCTGGAGCTCACTCACCCTCCTGGCAGAGGTGATGGCAACAAGGAAAGCGGTCTTCAGAGTAAGGAGGGTAAGAGGACAGTTATGAAGTGGCTCAAAGGGAGCGCATATCAGAAAAGAAAGAACAAGGTTCAAGTCCCACTGAGGCATCACGAAAGGGACTGGAGGAAACATATGGGTGATGCCCTTTAAGAACCTATTTACAATGTGGGACTTGAACAAAGAGGGCTAATCAGGTAGCCTTAAGAAGGCGGAAATGGCCGAGAGGTGGCCCTTCAGAGTGCCCAGAGCAGAGCCCTGCAGAGAAAGAAGGAAGAGGAGAACCTCTGAAAGAGGGGCAGAAAGGGGATCCACAGCCTTTGCTGTGCACCATGCCACAAACTTGTTCCACCTGCAGGCGTATACCGATTTTGATGAGGGACGCCTGGCTGCCAGAATGACATTACGGACTTCAGGAGGCAAGTCAAATGGCCTCAACTGCCGCAGCTCAATCTCCACGCATGTAAGTTCAAGTTCAAGAATTTGTATAGCGCATTACTCACCCAGAGGGTCTCAAGGCGCTTGAGGGAGGGTGGGTGGGTGCATTACTTATCGAATAGCCAGGTTTTAAGCTGCTTTCTGAAGGAGAGGTGGTTCTGTGTAAGGCGGAGGTGATTGGGGAGGGAATTCCAGGTTTTGGCCGCTAGGTAAGAGAAGGATCTTCCTCCCATGGTGAATCTATGGATGCGCGGAATTGCGGCAAGGGCTTGATTGGATGATCGTAGTTGGCGGGTGGGTGTGTAGAAGGACAGTCTTGTGTTGAGGCATTTGGGTCCTAGGTCGTAGAGGGCCTTGTGTGCGTGGGTGAGGAGACGGAACGTTATTCTCTTGTTGACGAGGAGCCAGTGGAGGTCTTTCAGGTGACCGGAAATGTGAGCTTGACGGGGGATGTCCAGTAGGAGTCTGGCTGAGGCATTTTGGATGCGTTGGAGTTTTTTCTGTAGTTTGGCTGTGGTTCCGGCGTAAAGGGTATTTCCATAATCCAGTCGCTAGTGACCAGTGCGTGGGTGACTGTTTCTTGTTTCGGTGGGGATCCAACGGAATTTTTTTTTGAGCAAGCGTAGGATGTTGAAGCATGAAGATGAGACGGCATTGACTTGTCTGGTCATCGAGAGGGAGGAGTCTAGGATGAAGCCTAGGTTACGTGCGTGATCTGTAGGTATGGATGCTGTACCCAGGGCCGGTGGCCACCAAGAGTCGTCCCAGGAAGAGGGGGATGATCCTAAAATGAGGACTTCCGTTTTGTCCGAGTTTAGTTTTAAACGGCTGTTCTTCATCCATTCAGCTACTTCTTTCATTCCTTCGTGTAGATTGGTTTTGGCGGTGTTTGGGTCTTTTGTGAGGGAGAGGATCAGCTGGGTGTCGTCTGCGTAGGAGATGATGTTGAGGTTGTGTTGTGTTGTGTTGTCGCGCGATGGATGCGAGGGGACTCATGTAAACGTTGAAGAGGGTGGGACTGAGAGATGATCCTTGTGGTATGCCGCAGATGACTTCGGTGGCCTCTGATCTGAAAGGGGGAGGCGGACTCTCTGGGTTCTTCCGGCGAGGAACGAGATGATCCAGTCCAGAGCTTTACCTTGTATTCCAGCGTCGTTGAGGCGTTGTATGAGGGTGCTATGACAGACTGTGTCGAAGGCGGCGGAGAGGTCAAGTAGGATGAGGGCAACTGTTTCTCCGTTGTCCAGTAGCGTTCGGATGTCATCTGTAGCTGCGATGAGGGCGGTTTCGGTGCTGTGTTTGGCTCCGAATCCGGACTGTGATGGGTCGAGGGAGTTGTTGGATTCAAGGAAGGCGGCGAGTTGACTATTGACGGCTTTCTCGATTACTTTGGCCGGGAAGGGGAGGAGCGAGATGGGGCAGTAGTTCTTAAGTTCAGAGGGGTCTGCTGTGGGTTTCTTCAGAAGGGCGCTGAGTTCGGCATGTTTCCAGCTTTCCGGGAAGGTAGCGGAGTTGAAGGAACAGTTGATGACGTCGCGGAGATGGGGTGCGATGATGGAGTCAGCTTTGTTGAAGATGTGATGGGGACATGGGTCGGTTGGTGAGCCTGAGTGGATGGAGTTCATCAGGCGGATGGTGTCTTCAGTGGTGATTGCGTTCCAGGCGCAAAGGTTGTTAGAATGCTGTTTTGGTTCGGAGGTGAGTGGAGTGGATTGGTCTTCGGACTGGTTTTCAAAGCTGTTATGTATTTCGGTGATTTTGTTGTGGAAGAAAGAGGATAAAGAGTCGCAGAGGAATTGGGAGGGAGTGATGTCGTTGGTGCCGGCGGTGGGGTTGGTAAATTCTTTGACGATGTTGAATAGTTCCTTGCTGTTGTGGGCGTTGTTGTTGAGTCGATCCTTGAATGCTGATTTCTTGGTGGATCGGATCAATTGGTGATGTTTGCGGGTGGCGTCCTTGAAGGTGGTCAGGTTGTCGGTGGTTGGGTTTTTTCTCCAGGTTTTTTCGAGAGTACGACATAACTTCTTGGATTTCTTAAGGTCATCGTTGAACCAGGGTGCCTTTTTGCTACCTTGTTTGGTCTGGTAGTTTTTCAAAGGTGCTAATTCGTCAGCGCTGTGGGTGATCCATTGTGTGAGTTTGGTGGCAGCTTGGTTTGGGTCCGATGAAATGGCGGGAGGGTTTTGGTTAAGTGATGTGAAGAGTTGGTCGGTGGTGATTTTGTTCCAGTTTCTTCGAGGAATAGGTTGTGGGGGGTTGTGGGTCTCGGTCTGTTTGTAGCTGAAGTGAACGCAGCTGTGGTCCGTCCAATGGAGAGTTATGGTTTGATCGAAGGAGATGTGTTTGCTGGAGGTGAAGATAGGGTCAAGCGTGTGTCCGGCAAGGTGCGTGGGGGTGTTAAGTTGTTTAAGTCCGAGATTGGTCATGTTGTCCAGAAGGGTGGTGGTGTTGCTGTCGTTTTTCTTTTCCAGGTGGAAGTTAAGGTCTCCCAGTAGAATGTAGTTCTCGGAGGTGAGGGCATGTGGGCTGATGAAGTCAGTGATGTCTTCGTTGAAATGTGTACGGGTTCCAGGTGGTCTGTAGATGAGGGTGCCTCTAAGTGTGGTCCTGGGGTCGGTGTGGATTTGAAAGTGAAGGTGTTCGGCTGTAGCGAGGGTATCGTCGGAGTTGGTCGTGATGCGGATGGTGCTCTTATGGACGATGGCGATGCCTTCTCCTGTTTGGTTGATGCGATCCTTTCGGATGATCTTGTAGCCGTCCGGGATGGCTATGGCGATGTCGGGCGCTGAGGAGGCGTTCATCCAGGTTTCTGTAAGGAAGGCGACGTCCGGTGAAGTGGTGTCGAGTAGGTTCCAGAGTTCAATTGAGTGTCTGTGGACCGAGCGGGTGTTCAACAGGATGCATTTCAGGTGGTTAGTGTCGGGGTTCTTTTTGGGGAGTGTGGATTTGGTGAGGGATCTGGTGCAGTTGAACCTGCAGGAGTGGCAGGAGAAGGGTCCATGGCTGTGTCCTGGGGCAGCTTGGAAGCAATTTGGTGTGCGACCGGGGTTAAGGGCAGAGAGGGTTGCGGCGTCATATGTAATGCGTGCGGAGTGGGTATTGCGGGGGCCAGGGGGTCTGGCGCTGGGCGCGGTCCAGGAGCGGACGGGCGTAGACGGGCTTACCTTTGGCGCGCATGGGGCGCGACCGCTGCGCGTGAACGCTGTGCGAAAAAGGCATGTGTCATATGTGGAAAGTGGAGGGGCAAGGGAGGATCAGCTGGGGGGCGGGGTGGAGAGGACGGGTCCGAGGCGCAACAACAACAAAATGGCTACAGAAGCAAAACCGGAACCCGTTGGGGCCAACAACAGTAAAAACTTCGTGGGCAGAGGCACAGTCACAATTATTCAGCAAATAATAATATGTTAACAATTAATGCGAGCATTACGCAAGGCGGGTAATATATGCAGCAATGAGGCAATGCGAGCAATGCAGGCGCCGATATAAATTCGATGCAAAAACGAGCAGCACGATACAAAGTGCAGGCAGCAGACAGCAGAACGATACCAGATGCAGGCAGCAGTCAATAGTACAGTCTTTAGTGGAGACTGGACAGGTTCGGGTGGAAGACCGTCCCCTGCTGCTATGACAGAAGGTCCTCCTGAAGACGAATCGGGGGATCGACAGACAGGCTGAGTAGCTCGGGATACCAGAACCTCCGTGCCCAGTCCAGAGCCAAAAGGATGACTTGGACCCGGTCGCGCCTGATCTTCAGCACTCTGGGCAGAAGTGGTATAGGCGGAAAGACGTACAATAGACTGCAACTCCACTCGCGACGAAAAGCGTCTACGAGCAGGTGCCGCCTTGGAAATTCCAACACGCAGAACTGATGACATTGCGCATGCTCTTCTGTGGCGAATAGATCTAACCAAGCCTCTCCCCACTGCTGAAAGAGGACTTGTGCCACGTCCGAGTTCAGACGCCATTCGTGATCCATCATGCACCGACGGCTATGTTTGTCCGCCCTGGCGTTCAGGGAACCTGCCAGGTGTTGAACCATCAGGGTCACGCACTGATGTTCCAGCCACTGCCAGAGGCGCAGAGCCTCCTGGCATAGGGTCCACGACCCCACCCCACCCTGTTTGTTGCAGTACCACCTGGGGGATGGTGTTGTCCGTGAACACCTGTACTACACTCCCCCGGACAGAGGGGAGGAATGCCTTCAGTGCAAGTCGAATCGCCCGCAGCTCCAGAAGGTTGATATGGAGCTGGGACTCCGCCGGAGACCAGAGGCCTCTGATCTCAGCCTCTCCCAAGTGGCCTCCCCAACCCTGGAGGTACGCGTCCGTCACAACTACGTGCTCCGGTTGGGGTAGGGAGAGGGATCTGCCGCTGACCCAACCGCGGTCCGTGAGATCAAGACATGGTCGGACAAGTTGCCCTGATGCTGGGCCCACTGAAACTTCAGGTCCCACTGCAGAGCCCGCATCCGCCACCGGGCGTGATGCACCAGAAAGATGCAGGAGGCCATCGGCCCCAGAAGCCGCAGCATCAGCCTGACCGGGACTCGGGATAAATGCTGAAAGATCGGAATCAGAGCCTGAATATCCCGAACACGCTGTTCGGGAGGATAAACCCAAAACTGCGCAGAGTGTAGAACCGCTCCGATGAAGAGGAGCTTCTGAGAGGGGCACAGGTGTGACTTAGGCACATTGATGGAGAACCCCAGCAGATGCAGGAGTTCGGCCGTAGTCTGGAGGTGGCTGACAACTGTCTGGGGCGCCTTCACCAACCAGTCGTCGAGGTAAGGGAAGACTGAAACCCCTAACCTGCGCAGATGAGCTGCGACCACCACCATCACTTTCGTGAACACCCAAGGGGCGCTGGTAAGGCCGAAGGGGAGCACGGTAAACTGAAAGTGATCGGGGCCTACCGTGAACCGCAGGTAGCGCCGGCGGGCCGGCAGGACGGGGATGTGGAAATAAGCGTCCTGCAAGTCCAACGCTACAATCCAGTCTCCTGGGTCCAGGGCATGTAAGACCTGAGCCAGTGGCAGCATCTTGAATCTGTCCTTCCGGAGGAAGCCGTTGACGTTCCGCAGGTCCAAGATAGGGCGTAGGCCCCCTTTGCCCTTCTTGGGTACCAGAAAGTAGTGGGAGTAGCAACCACACCCTACTTCTGGCCCAGGAACGCGCTCCATGGCCCCCTTGGCCAAGAGGGCCGTAACTTCCTCCTGCAGAAGTCGCAAATGATCCCCCGATACACGGTGGTTCTGCGGCATGGCTGTAGGAGTCGCCTCGAAGGGGAGGGAGTAGCCCCTTCGGACGATTTGCAGCACCCACCTGTCCGATGTGACAGTGCGCCAGTGGAGGTGGTGATGGCGAACCCTGCCCCCCACTGGCGTCACATGGGCCTGAAAGCACGGACTAGGAGGGTTTAGAGGCGGATGCTGCGGGGGAAGGTGTGGACTGACCTCGCCGCTGCCCCCGACCGCCCGGACGGCGGTTCCCACGGCCGCCACCGCGTTGGGTATTTCCCTGCGGTGCGTGACTGGCGGCGCGTGTGGGCGCACCCCTTCCGTGGCCACGAAAGGAGTGAAAGGCAGCCGAATGCTGGCGCTGGCCCGAGAGGCCCAAGGACTTGGCCGTAGCCCTGGAGTCCTTAAAGCGCTCAAGCGCATGGTGTGCCTTGTCGCCAAAGAGGCGACGGCCATCGAACGGCATGTCCATGAGCGTGCTCTGGACATCTGCCGAGGAGTTGGCGGACCTCAGCCAGGCGTGGCGTCTGACCGCCACCGTCGTTGCCATCGCTCTACCTAGCGAGTCGGTGGTATCCAGCCCACACCTGATGGAATACTTGGCTGCATTCCGGCCCTCCACAAGGGCCTGGCCGAGTTTGGCCCGTACCTCCAACGGACACTCTGGCAGCACTTCCGCGACCTTATCCCACACAGAGTGGGTGTAACGTCCCAAGAGGCAGGCGGTGTTGGAAGACCGCAGGCCTAGACTAAGGGATGAGAAGATCTTCTTCTCATACTGGTCATACCTCTTGGATTCCCTGTCCGGCGGGGCCGACGGGAATGCGGTCTGGGAATTGGAGGCCTGGATGACCGGGCTCTCGGGGGTAGGGTGGGAGGACAGGAAACATGGGTCGCCCGGGGCTGGGCGGTGGCGTCTGGCCACGTTCCTATCTACGGGCGAACCCGTAGCGGGCTTGGACCAAGTGCCCAGAAGAACGTCGGTCAAGGCCTCATTAAAGGGCAGCAGAGGCTCGGCCGAGCTTGACTGCGGTTTAAGGACCTCAGTGAGGAGGTTAGTCCTCACGGCCGCGACGGGGAGCTCAAGGCCGAAGGCCTTGGCAGCCCTCATCAGCACCACACTATATGTTGCCCCCTCCTCCGAAGCCACGGTAGGAGGGGAGACAAACCAGTGTCTGGAGAGGTGTCCAGGCCACTGGCCTCCCCAAGGTCTCCTGTCCAGTCCTCATGAGACTGACACTCCCTGGTCAGAGGGTCTTCAGACCCCTCCCAGTCCTCTTCATCACCCATCTCCTGAAACTCAGGGTTCTCAGCTAATGGGGCCTGTTCATAGAAGTGAAACTACCCAAACGACGTCTGGAGCGGCGCCCAACGGGGCCGTCCCGGCGCCGGAACAGGAACGAAGGGGGAACCGGGGACGGCGCCGCCCGAGGACGGCGCCGGACGCGACACCTGAGGGTCCGACGCCGGAGGCGACACCTGAGGGTCCGACGCCGGGGAGGTCGTAAGGTCCACCGGCGATGAACCAGATCCCGAAGTAGGTCCAGCGGCGTCGGGCCCGAAGGCGGCGGCGGCGCTGGAACAACTGAACCCCTCGGCGCCGGGCCCAAAGGCGCCGGCGGTGTCGGGATAACGGGAACCTGCGGTGCCGGGCCCGAAGGCGTCGGCGGCGCCGGGGCCGAAGCACCCGACGGCGTCGGGGCAGATCCCCCCGACCCGCTAGGGGTCCCAGACGGGTCGCTGGGCCCGAAGGCGCCGCGGAGCCCGTCGGAGGAGAGAGTTTCCTCATGGCCATGAGGAAGCGCTCGATCTCCTCCGGCGTCGTGTTGAGCCTAGGGACCGTAGGGTATGGGGCTGGACGCGGCGCCCGCGACTCAAGCGGAGCCGCGTGTGTGGTGTCACCCCAACCCCCGGCCGCATCGCGTGAGCGTCGGGGGGAGTCCGAGGAGCGATGATGCCGCTTGGACTTCTTGTGCCGCTTACCTGACGACGACTTCGACCCGGAGGAGTGCGGCCTACCCTCGGAACTGTGGTGGCTCCGAGCCAGGGACCTGTCCCTCGACCTCCCATGAGATCGGGACCTCTCGCGGCGCGGGGCCGACTGCCGGAGTTCGAGCCGCCTTCGGGACCGCTCCCGTCTGGCCTTCGAAGAGAGGGCCCGGCAGTCGGAGCAGGTCTTGTCGTCGTGGTCGACGCCGAGACAAGATAAACACAGGCGGTGAGGATCCGTGACCGACATCAGGCGGTCGCAATCATCGCAGTGCTTAAACCAGGGCATCCCTACGGCACCGTTGGAGTCGAAGACTCGAAAAAGGATCAAAAATGATCAGAAAAGGGTTAGTCAAAAAAGACTAGGGTTACTGCTTTTTCCAGATCTGCGCTTGCTGGCGCGGAAAAAAGAAGAACTGACGTCAGCACGCGGAGGCGGCGTTTAAGTACTCCGACGACGTCATCACGGCGCTCACGACGCCGACGACTGACGCGGAGCCGCAGACGACGCCTACCGACGCGCAAGGGTACTGCTACGCAAAAATTTCCGGATCCAGTCTGACGCCTGGGGATATTCTAAGGTAAGGAATCTAATACTAACGTGTCTCTTTCAGATTATTTAGATCACTGCGGTCCATTTTCTTCAGATACTGCTTATAAGTTTATCTTAGTTGCAGTTGATTCATGCACATGTTTTCTTTGGGTCTAGCCACAACGCAGTGCGGATGCACAAACTGTCATCAGGGATTTGCCTGTCTTTGTGGGAATTTTTGCGTGTGGCATCTTCCATTCTGACCAGGGTCCCGCGTTCGCCTCTAAAGCGTACAAGGATGCCATGAGGCCATGGGGGTGCAAGTCAAATTTTCGTCTCCATACAGACCTGAGGGCGACTCAGTTGTGGAGTAAATGAATCGTGACTTAAAGCAATCCTTGACAGCTAGAGTTATAGGTACTGGCAGGAACTGGTTTGCCCATTTGTATAGCGTACAACGTGCACTAAATAATCTCCCTAGAAGATCTCAGGGTGGGCAGACCCCATACGAAATGCTTTTTGGCATGAAAATGTATTTCCCAGACCTTGATGGTCTAGACATGGCGGCGACAGCCGCAGCCTTTGACGTAGATAATCATTCTGCTGTATTACAGAAACACAAGAGACTCGTGACAGTCTTGCAAAGAAACATTTACCCTCCGCCCCTCAAGCTGCCCTACAGATTCCGGTAGTTGGCTGGCTACCCAACGTCAGAGGCCTGGTCCGTGAGAAGGTGGAGAACAAGAGAGAGTTTGGCCTCTCTTATCGTGCTTGGCGTGAAGGGTACTCGTACAGTCATTTTACCACCTCTTTCTGGACGCAAGGATAACAGATACATCTCAGTGGACAATGTCAAACTACGACTGGCAAATTCTTCATAGCATGACTCCAGCTGTTTCCTGTCCAGTAATATCAAGGAATTCAGTCTTGGCCATGACTAGCAAAATTAGGCCTGACATTGCCATAGAGATGACCTCTGTTACTAATCCTTTGTCAAATCCTCCGGCTTGCAGTCTACATGAAGACACTGAACATGTGTATCCCACTACAGAGTCATTGCCTGGTTTGCAAGCAAATGCAGTTGACCAGTCACGTTTTTCTTTTGACACTAATTCCACATCATCGAGTTCCCCTCCAAAATTTTCTATTTTTGTCACCTGGTTTAAACAGCATTATTTGGTTCCACATTTGACATACATCGGGTTGGTGCTCGTTGCCATTTTTTTGTTCATGTCAATTGGATTTGTGACATTCTTTTTTCTTCTAATCAATGGTCACTACTTTACTGAAAGCTCTACTGTGCAAGTGATTGATGGAACTTTGGTACCACACTCTTCTTCTCACATCATGAAAAGAGACAAGACTTTTGTCAACATCTCTGCCTGGCCAGTTGTGGATGGAATAGTTTGGGATGCAGTAAAGTTCCAAATTCATGGCCCCACGAGGTGGTTAATGTTCCAAATGTACTTCATGTTTCTATGGGGGATGTAGTGAAACAAACATACACACTAATGATATTTGAATTCTTCAAATTATGCGGATTTATTTTGCTACCAGCATTATGGCCATCATTACCTGTATAAAGCTAATACGTTTAGAAATGTGGTTAATTACACACAATGGGAACATTGCCCAGCTCCCATTGAAGGCAGTTTAAAAACACTTTTGAAAGTGCCTTATCCCAAACAAAATCCTGTTTTTAACCCCTTCGATGCTGATGACGGAGCAGTTCCGTCATCAGCATCGGTTGGGCTGTGCTGAGGACGGAACTGCTCCGTCATCATCACAGCCCTCGGGGGGAGCGCTGGCTCTCCCACCCGGGGCACCGATCTGTTTGCCAGTAGCGGGGGTGGCAGCGGAAGACTTTCCGCTGCCACCCCCCTGCACTTCCTGGTGACGTCAGCACACTGTCGCGCGCGCCGACGTTATCAGGAAGTGCTAGACGCGCTGGAAGCCATTTGCTTCCAGCGCGTCGAGCAGATAGGTGTGTTTCCTGCTCTCCGGTCGGGCGGGGGGGAGGCATTTCTCGGTGCCTTGAGGCATCAGGGGGGAGGAAACACTGTTTCCTCTCCCCTGATGTCCCAATGCAGGGCATTTCTGGTTCAGACTTGCGCACAGCGTCGCGATCCTGCACCAGGAATGCCCCACTAGACACCAGGGATGTTTTTTTTTTAGAAAAGGAAGCGACCCCTTGGGCAAGGGTCGCTTCCAGGGGCCTCATTATTTGAATTACTTTTCTGCCCCCCCCTGGGGGCAGATCGCCCGATTTTGCGCGTGATCTGGACCCGGGGGGGGGGGGGGGGGCAGAAAAACCCACTGGATACCAGGGATTATGTTTTGTAATGAAAGGAAGCGACCCTTTGGGTAAGGGTCGCTTCCTGGGGCATATAATTTTTGTGTTTAGACTTTTCGACCGTTTTTAGGGGAATTTGGACCCAGGGGGGCAGAAAAGCGCACTAGACACCAGGGATTGTGTTTATATTAGTAAAGGAAGTGACCCCTTGGGCAAGGGTCGCTTCCTGGGGCATAAAAATTCAGTATAGACTTTTCTGACCCCCCCCCCCCCCCCCGGGGCAGATCGGCTGTTTTTTTTACCGTTTCTGGAATGTGTGTTGTTTTTGTTTCTTCTAATGTGTATTGTTTTATTTTCTCTTTAGATTGTTGCAGTGTGCGGTTCCGTTACTGGTGGTTCTGTTGTTCTGCTGTTTCTGTAGTTGCATGTGTTTGGTAAGAGACCTTTTTTTGTTTAATTGTAATGTAATTGTTTATTTTGCAAAGTGTGTAGTAATACGAGTATGTTTGGTTTCTGTTTTTTTTTGTGATTGTAAAACATGTTTTGCATTTGTTTTTGATGTGTACTTCTGTAGATGCAACTTTTTTTTTTCTTCTTTCTAGTGGGATATCGTTTTGCTGTGTCTTTGCAGAGTAGGTGCTGGTGAGTGTAGTTGTTTCAAGTTTATTTATTTATGGTTTTGGAACTCATTGAGATCCACATAAAAGAATGAACAAATTGAATACAATAACATATAACCATGAGCACGATGCAAAAAGAAATAAACGGTTTGGACATAAGTAGACATATATATATACCCTTCTAGTATATCGCTAAAAAACATTAAAAAAATTATACAATTTAAAACAGAACATTTCATTTGGAGGGTTGTGAATAGCATCAAGGAAAGTAGTAGCTGAAAGAATACTCAATTGAAGACAAATAGGTTTTAACCACTTTCGCCTATGCACCATTAGGGCCGGGCACACAAAAATAACGTGATACATATCCTGAGTTTTGCTATTACAGAAGTCACAAATAGATGAGGAGCCATACCATCTGGACGTTAGAGAGGTCAGAGGAAGTAAATCCTGCCTCAATAGAAACAGTAGACGCCGGACTCCATGAGGGAGATTCCAAACAACATATGGTTGGGCTTTCCTCATTAAACAAGAGTCAATGGTTGGAGTAATACCTTTCTTCGCTATACAAACCTCCCTATCCATTCTAAAACAATTCCCAGGAGGCCAACTTCAGGGTAGATTTCAGCTGATATGCCGATAGGGTGAATAAAACTGATTTATCTAATTGTAAAAGATCGGCAGCAATTCTGAAGTTCTTTACAATAAGCGAGTGTTCATTAAAATTTCCCAATAACTCAGTTTTTATAAGATGCCTTAAAGTGCCAGGTTAAAAAACCCAACGCACTATTCCCGATAGGCCTTGAACCCAGCTACTACGTAAGCCGAATTCCTGTCTAAGGGCGGCTGTTGAACTTGCTGTATTGACAGACGCTAGACTACGTAGAATTTTGCCTTCCGTTGCATTCAAGAAGCTCCAATTTTTTATGTCGACTATTTCCAAACCATAAAGTAATGATGCTGGAATTTTAGCTCGAAAAACCTCCAGCAATATCGCAAAATGCCTACTACCAGTAGCCTTATAAAGTGAAATCAAACTCTTCCCTTAGGCAGTAGCTTTCCGTGCGTTATTAGCTATGAGGGCTTTTTCACTTAAGTTACTAGTAACTATTTTTCCAAGGAAAATGTAAGATTGTACTACATCTAGTCTTTGTCCCCCCACAGACCAGTGAAAGTTCGCATATTTTGACCTTATCTTACCTGTAAAGCACATTACTTTACTTTTTGCGGTGTTTATTTTTAGATAATGTGCCTCCGCATATTCATATAAGGCGCTCAGGCGGCTATTCAGACCTTTTGGAGTAAGATCCAGGATCAGAATATCGTCTGCATACATTAGGCATGCAATTGGGGCACCCCCAAGATCGGAACTATACCTTTACTTGCAGATACAACCTGGGAGAGATCAGCTATATACAGGGAAAGCCAATAGGCAGCCCTGTTTTAAGCCATTTATTGTGGTAATTACTCTAGAGAGCCCTCTTTCCCCGTCTATCAACACTCTGCACCAGGTGTCTGAGTGCAGGGCTCGAACTAAATTAATAAGAGTGAGAGGCATCCCTAAAGCAAATAACTTTCTCCACAGCAAGGATCTGTCCACTTTATCAAAGGCTGTGGAGAAGTCGATAAAGGCGCCATAAATTCCCCTCCCCGAACCTTGACATATTTCTCAATTATGACCTGCAATGCAGTCAGATTATTTAAAGTGCCATGCTTTTGCCTAAACCCAGTCTGTTCATGGGGTAAGATTTCGGCCTTAAGCACCCAATCGTTGATCGAGTTAAGAAGGCATTTTGCAAAAACTTTGCCTATGGCATCTAAAAGAGCAATTTGACGATAGTTTTGTGGCAAGTCTCTAGCTCCTTTCTTAAAGAGGGGGACTAATATGCTTCCTTTCCAGGAGGGTAGAACAGTACCACTGACAAAGCATAATTTAAAAACAGGAAAAAGAATTTTGCTCCAATGCTCACTCTGATGTTTTATGACCGAGATGGGGAGTTCATCCGGACCCATCGCGCCAGAAGAACGCAAGCCCTTAATGGCTAGTTCAATGTCCTTCTCGGACGGGGGGCCATAAGGATGATTAACCTCGTATAAAGTATCATTGTCAAGGGGCAGGCCATTACTGCTATATAATTGCTCGATGTATTCGACCCAGATCTTCTCATCTATAGAAATTGGGGAAGGTCTAGATCTTAGACCACAACCCTCACCAATTATCGTCCAAAATAACTTAGCTTGTCCCCTATAGGAGGCTTCCCGAAGTTTGATCCACAAGGAGTCTTCATTCTCTCTCTTCAATCTGGCCTTCACCCGCTTTTTCCTTCTTCTTAAAATAACTATGTTATGATATCTTTCCGGGCTCAAACTAAATTAATAAGAGTGGGAGGCATCTCTAAAGCAAAAAACTTTCTCCACAGCAAGGATCTGTTCACTTTATCAAAGGCTGTGGAGAAGTCGATAAAGGCGCCATAAATTCCCCCTCCACGAACCTTGACATATTTCTCAATTATGACCTGCAATGCAGTCAGATTATCTAAAGTGCCATGCTTTTGCCTAAACCCAGTCTGTTCATGGGGTAAGTTTTCGGCCTTAAGCACCCAATCGTTGATCGAGTTAAGAAGGCATTTTGCAAAAACTTTGCCTATGGCATCTAAAAGAGCAATTTGACGATAGTTTTGTGGCAAGTCTCTAGCTCCTTTCTTAAAGAGGGGGACTAATATGCTTCCTTTCCAGGAGGGTAGAACAGTTCCACTGACAAAGCATAATTTAAAAACTGGAAAAAGAATTTTGCTCCAATGCTCACTCTGATGTTTTATGACCGAGATGGGGAGTTCATCCGGACCCATCGCGCCCGAAGAACGCAAGCCCTTAATGGCTAGTTCAATGTCCTTCTCGGACGGGGGGCCATAAGGATGATTAACCTCGTATAAAGTATCAATGTCAAGGGGCAGGCCATTACTGCTATATAATTGCTCGATGTATTCGACCCAGATCTTCTCATCTATAGAAATTGGGGAAGGTCTAGATCTTAGACCACAACCCTCACCAATTATCGTCCAAAATAACTTAGCTTGTCCCCTATAGGAGGCTTCCCGAAGTTTGATCCACAAGGAGTCTTCATTCTCTCTCTTCAATCTGGCCTTCACCCGCTTTTTCCTTCTTCTTAAAAGAACTATTTTATGATATCTTTCCGAGGTATAAAAGAGATATTGCTCCCTAACCAATTTATTTATTTCGATATTCAAATACCGTAGACAGTTTGGGATTATTTTGGTTTTTTTTGCAGGATAAGATTTTTTTGCTATAGAAATTGCTGCTTTCAGAAAATTACAGAAGCATTGTAGTACATTTCCTTCCCATTGAAACAAATTCTCCACAGTGGACTCCAAAAATATTCATCAAACTCCTAATGGCCCCAGAGTTCCAGTAACATTTCCCAGAATTGGCTCCAAAAGTTACCAGATCATTGTTTATATGCCAAGTGTCCACAGGGGGGGGGGGTTGAAATTTACACTAAGAACCAATACCTTATGGTCACTAAGTTCTGTATTACATACTGACAGATCTTTCAGAAGATAGAAAAGGGTATTGCCTGCTACCACATAATCGAGTATAGATTCACCGTTTTTAGGTCTCGCTAGACGTAAGCAAAAGCGAAGCTTTTGCGTCTAGCGAGACAACTTATGTTGTTACTTTTCTGGGAATGAGGACAGCAAAGTGCCACGCGCATTTGCAGGCCGAGATTCGACCTCGTGAGCGCGCACGTCGTCACTCACGCATGCGCACAAAGAAAGGCATACACACACTGCATATACACACACGCACCCCCCCTTAAACATACACACGCGCACACAGACAGACAGACACACGCAGAAACACACTCAAACAGACACACACACACGCGTACACCCCACCCCCACTCACCCCTCCTCTCACTCAACTCACTTACCTGTTCTGGCGGTGCTCGGCGGCGGATCAGCATCTCGGGCGGCGGTAGCGCTTTGCGGGGCTCTCTCACCACATGAGAGCCCCACCTTCCCCATGCGCCCGGCCGCTCTTCACCCGGTCCCCCATCTCGAGACCGGGACTGCATCCGGAGACTTCGTGGCTCCTCGGGCAGCTCTCTCTGTCTCTCGCCGCGATGGGGCGGGACTTCCGGTTGGGGCCGCGCTGTGATTGGCCGGCTTCCCAACCGCTTCCGGGTCGTCGCAGGCAGCGCAGCGGCCCGGCGGGGATTTGTTTTATCTGCCTCCCACTTGTTATCTTACTAGAGGGAAACTATTGTTCGCGCCTGACACTGTCTCACTAACATATTAAAATGTAATCTTAGCTCCCATGTTTTTTATGTCTTTTATTCTAAACTGACTCGAATATTTGTGCAGTAAGTAGGCCTATCTCCTCTCTGGCGTTTCTGGCTTTATGTTTTCATTCCGTGCCTGTGTCCCGCCTGAGACAGGATCCGCTGCATTACTGCTTCAGAATGTTAACATGTGGCCATTCTGGCTCGGTGACGTATGTTTTTCAGACGTGGAAACGGCACACACACTCACGTATTTCTATGCAACGGTAAGCGTTAGGAATAATATAATTACAGCCTAGATAAATGTAGAAACTCTATTGACCTTCTGGGCATCTGACGAGAACCTGTTTAACGCGAAGCCTCCTTGCAGCTTGCTCCGCGCCAAAACGCACCGAACTCTCTGAAGCATCCGCGAAAGAACGGGCAACGGGCGCCCTCCACACGTGTGACGCATTCCAATTCCACTGCTGATATTTGTTTTTGCAGACGTTAGTCACCGGATGATCCGGGTTTACAAGTCAATCCTGTAGTTTGTCTCCTGTCTCCTGTCTCTTGTTTTCGTCAGTTGAGTAGTCTGAGGCACGCAATGGCTGTTCAACTAACTCAGTTCAGCAAACGCCACACTGCTGCATTTGAGGCAACTAGGCAGGCGTTGACATTGGTCTTTATATGCGTCGCTCAAGTGTAATAATGTGTTTAATAACCTCATTAATCGGGACACCCTCTGTGCTGCAGCCCCACCTCCCGTTAAAGCATGTAAACAAGTGCTGGCACCGCACACACAAACTGTTCTTACCCCTCCTCAGCTGCGGGTCGGGCTTCTCGGAGGGCTGATCAACGCTTACAGCAGACCTATTTATAGAACGGACGGAGGTATGCCTGCCATCCGAGGGGGCAGGTAAATCCATCTATAATAAGCCAGTGCAAGAAAAACCCGGCGTGAATAGCATTTGTGCCACGTATGTACTGCCGGTTTGCATCCGATTTATAAGTGTGAATAATCTAGGCAAACAGTGTGGTGCCTGTTTGCTTCTTATTATTACCCTGTAGCGCCCTTTTTACACAAACACTTTTCAACAGGTAGAACCTGGTGGTACTTGCCCATGCAAACACAGGAGTGGGGGAAAGTTGCTTTAATCTCTCCACGGGGGGTGGAGGGGTGTATGGGGGTGAACCAATCTCTGATGATTTCCCAGTCGGGTCCTGGCCTGACAATGACAACCAGATCAGCCAAGAAAATATGTGCTAAGTAAGCCATGCACCAAATATCATGATAAAGTCACTTCAAATTTAAACAAGCATTTGCAATGCAATAGGTCTCGCATTTGCGAAAGTTTAAGCTATTGGCATTGTTAATGACAATGCCTTTTTATCTGTTTTGAAACCAACATATAAATAAATGGCATTATCATTTACAATGCCAGTAGCTCAAACTCTCGCAAATGCGAGACCTATTGCATTGCAAATGCTTGTTACATTTATGTGTGAAATTAGCCGGGATGTCCGAGGGGAGCCTTCCATTTATTATTATACTATCAACCTCTAACATTCCCTCCAAGAGTAATTTCCCTCTCTTATTTGTCTTGATGTTCCCAGGGAATAGGGCTCGCGAAATCTGAAGTGATTCCTCCTTGAATTTATTCCTGAACAAGTCGAGGCTACAGTTTGAGATTTTACAATTGAAGTCCCCTAATAACAAAATGTGAGGAGGGGACTCGGAATCAAGAAGATTCTGTATAAAGGAAAAAATAGTTTTTAAACCTACATTAAAACATGCATCCGGGGGAATATAGACATTTAACAATACAAGTGATTTCCGTGGGTCATCCTTAACTAAGTTTGACAAAGTTATTGCCTGGAACAAATTATTAGGGTCTAGGTAATAGGTGTAGTACCATTTAAACTTGTTGGAAAGTAGGAAAGCCAACCCACCTTTGGCATGACTTCTCCTCGCGGGAACTGCACTGCCATCCAACACGTAGTAATCCTTTTCCGCCAAGAATTTCCCATCCACCCAAGTCTCTTGTAGACAAATTACGTCAGCTTCTAAGGTATACAAATATAACAATTTTTCGGGACTATTCTTTAATCCAGCGTATTCCACGAAATTATTTTTAAATCAATGTTAAAAATTGGAATACGAATTGGGAGCGGAGGTGGATTTACTTGACAGAACACCAGGCAACCAGCTCCATTTGGAAACATCTTCTACCAGAGTTGGTTGGAGGGGTAAAGGATTTATATAAAGCACTTGTCGTCCGTTTTTCGATACACAGATTTTTAATTCCTCAGTTTTTGTTGAGGACCGCTCTAAAACGCCTGGAGTTACTCCATAGGCTATCGACGGATTTGTAGGTCTTTTATTACAGGTTTCCACTAAGAAAAAAGGGGAGACATCAATCCCCCTTATTTGTAATTCTTCAGACCAAAGTAAAATATGATTTAATACTAGTTTTGAGTGAAATTTAACCCTTGATATCTTCCCAACATCAAGGTTTAGAAGTGATACAACATCTATATCGTTTGACTGAATTAATTTCAAACTTTCAATCTCTCGGAAGCAGTTTAAGAAGTACAGATCTATTTAAAATAAGATCCAAGTCGAAGAGGGGAATTATATCTAAAAAAAACAGTATCTACACTTTCCTTTTCAGGAGTGGGTAATTTAGGGGCATGTTCAATTGCAATCTTATCCGGAAAGGGTGTAGCTAAAGGATTAAGAACTGGTATTGAGCCATTTGCAGTAATAAACTTTTCACCATAACCAGGGTAATTAGAAGGCCCTAAGAAATAAGTAATCATGGTTACTTTGTCAGATTTAATTTGACCAATTAATTCTTGAGATAAATTGGACACAGTCTTGGAAAGAAATTTTTTCAGACAAAGTCTCTTTGTTGTCTTCAAAATTAATTTTCCTCTGTCTTTTTTAAAGAATCTATGGTTTGGTTTCCTCTTTTTTACTCTTTGCTTTTTTTGCTTGGCTATTGTTGCCCTTTTCTTCTTTTTTGGAGAATCTACAATAGCCTCTTTTTCTTTATTTGTTTGTGGTGTAAAAATTGGAAATACATCTTTTTTTAACATTTTATCAGGGTCAGTCAGAGTTTCTATTTCTAGATCAAGTTCGGCAACACAATTACCGCTGGCAGATTTTGATTTGCCAGCCGGACTACTCCCAGAGAAAACGCCTATTGTTTTTCCATTGGAATCGTGGGAGTTATATTTAGGTCAACTAGAACTAAGTCTGAGGCTAAAGGAACGCCTTCAGACTCAATTATAGACTCCTTATTTTTGCTCACTTTCACGTCTAAGTGAGCAGTCTCATGATGCGAACCAGATTTGGTCCCATAATTACTTTTTAGTAATACCCTAAGTATTTGGGTTACCGTATCTAGGACACAGTCTGAGCCGCTGACAAATTTTTCCAATAATAATAAGATGGATGATAGTAGATGTTCTAGGGAGAGTAAAGATTTGGATATTATAATGTCATTTCCAGTAGGAGAACTAGGAAGAATATTATTCATAACGGGGCTAGATGAAAAATTTACCTGAGATATAGAAAACTGTGATTTATTAGAGGGAGTACTACTAAAAAGTTGGAGCCCTGGCGTTGCTAATACGTCATTAGTATTAGTGAGATCTGAGGTAGTGTTATGTACAATGTCGGACTGCTTCTTCTGAGTCTCTGTATCTATATCAGGAACTATTGGATCCTCCTTAGGAGGTTACAGGGGTAAATGTACTAATACCTCATTTAATTTCGAAAAGATGTTGTGGGAGGATATAAAGTTATTTAGTCTGGGCACCCCAGAAGCAATCTCTACATGCCTCTGTGGAGCGTAGGAATCAGGAAGGCCTCCCGCCGCAGTATCAGAGGAAGATTTCTCAAATAGTGACGTTGCCAAAGCATCCGCCTGATTACTATTATCTTTTATTGAGAGTATGTCCTCCTTTACGTCTTTACCCTTGATTACTTCATGCTTTAACCCCTCAGACAAAGCTTTGTCCTTTCCCCTTTCCCATAAACTATACAATTGACATTTACCCTTTAACTGTAGAGTGGCGGTATCTTTATTACGCAGGGGATTTGATTTTGTCTTAGAACATGACCTACCCACTAGTACACGCCCTGATCTTAATTTTTTTGCCGTCATTTTAAAGATCCAAACAAGCGCAAGAAAATAAAAATAAAAGGAGAAATATATAAGTGTTATAAAGCTATAATAATTTTACACCAGGCAGGGATTAAAATTGAGCAATGGAACCATAAGATATGTGTAGAGTAAACTTATTTAGACCACATTTCATAAAATAACAAACAAGGGAGGGGGCCCAGCCCAGCCTACTTCAGCCTCTGAGGGCCTCAGAGGGCCCGCCCTTTGCCCGGGCTTAGCCCCGCGCTTTGTCCCGCGCTCGTCCCGCGTAGCTGTATTAGTTAAAGAACCTTAGCCAGGTGGGGGCGTGTCCACGGAGAGAAGAGGCAGCAGGTGAGGGATGAAGAATTGCCTGCTGAGCCTCGCAGTCCCTCCGTGAGATTACAAGCACAGCGCTTGAGTTCCCTGAACGGCCCCCGCAAAGCGGGGGCCGTGAACAGTTGACGCAAAGCCCCTTAGGTATCCAGATGTATCCTCTCAGTCAGGAAGAGCAGTAAAACAATGCAGTCTCGGCAAATAGCACTCAAGGAGAAAGAGCAGAACGGGGATATTTGAGCAGCCAGGCGGGGCGTGTCCACGGAGGGAAGAGGCAGCAGGTGTGGGATGAAGAATTGCCTGCTGGGCCTCGCAGTCCCTCCGTGAGATTACAAGCACAGCGCTGGAGTTCCCTGAACGGCACCCGCGAAGCGGGGGCCGTGAACAGTTGAAGCAAAGCCCCTTTGGTATCCGAGTGTAGTTGTGTCTTGTAAGTGAATTGTATATTTTTTCTAAATATAGATATTTGTGATAAAGGCTTAAATATTTTATCTTGCTTTGCACAGTGTTGGGGTTGTTGAGTTGTTTGTGCAGACTCCTTTATTTGTAAGGATAATGGCTAGCCGCCGGATTACTGCTCAGCAAGTTGTTGGAATGCTTTTTGATTCTTCCTCTGACCATGGTCCAGAGACTGACTCTGATTCTGAGCCAGAGGTGGGAGGTGAAGATTCAGGTAGTGAGTTTTCTCTACACATGGCTTCATCTGATGATGAAGACACTCTGAGTGCTGATGAAGCTACTTTTGGTGTGGATGATGTGCCTGCGGTTGCGGAGGACATTGCTGTGCCAATAGTGCGGCAAGAGACATCTGGGCTGCAGCCTGGGGCTGCTAGAGTTCCAGTTGGTGTGGTGAGACAAGTGGCAGCTGGGCGGCAGCCTACGGCTGCAAGACTTGACGTTGAAAGTTCTGACCTCTGGGTTGCACCAGGCATGGTGCAGCCGGCAATGCCTGAATTTACTGGTGTTCCAGGGTGTAGGGTGAACACTGAAAACTTTTTGCCTATTGATTTTTTCAAGTTGTTTATGGATGATGTGTTTTTGGCAGAGATTGTAGAGCAGACTAATTTATATGCTGAATTATTTTTTTTGAGGGTGAACAGTGCCAGCCTTAAGCCCCACGCTAGAGCTACCCGGTGGACTCCCACAAATTTGGAGGAGATGAAAAAGTTTTTGGGTTTAACTTTTTTGATGGGCTTGCTTAGGAAACTATCAATGTCTTCATATTGGTCTACTAGGCCCTTGATGGCACCAGCTATATTTCCGGCAGTCATAAGTCGTGATAGGTATTTGCTTCTGCTTCAGATGATGCATTTTGTTGACAATAGTTCTGCTTTAGCACGAGATCACCCTGATTATGACCGTCTTTTCAAGATTCGGCCTGTCATTGATCATTTTATTGATCGATTTCCTGAGATCTTTTATCCTGGGAAAGAAATTGCAGTGGATGAGTCTTTGCTGTTGTTCAAGGGCCGCTTGGTTTTTCGGCAATACATTCCTAGTAAGAGGGCACGCTATGGAATTAAGCTTTATATGCTGTGTGACAGTGAGACTGGATATGTCTCTAATTTCAGGGTGTACACTGGTAAGGAATCCAGGATTAACCCCCCTGGTTGTCCGGCGACTTTGGGAGTGACTGAGAAAATTGTGTGGGAACTTGGTCGTGGATTTTTTAACAAAGGCCATCATTTGTATGTCGATAACTTCTACACTGGTGTGCGGTTGTTCAGGGAATTGGCCAAAGTAGACACTGTTGCTTGTGGCACAATCCGCTCAAACCGTAAAGGTTTCCCAAAAGAACTTGTTTGTCGAAAGCTTGCTCGGGGACAGTGCAGTGCATTGCGTTGTGAGGAGCTTCTAGCTGTGAAGTTTTCAGACAGGAGAGATGTCTACATCTTGACTACAATACATGATGAAAGCACTGAACCGGTGACTGTTTGGGGTCAGGTTGCAGAAGTGCACAAACCTGTGTGCATAATGCACTACAATAAGTACATGGGTGGTGTTGACAGAGTAGATCAGAGGTTGGAACCGTATGCTGCTCTTCGTAAGGCTTACATTTTGTACAAGAAGTTGGCTATCCATCTTTTACACTTGGCAACCTTTAATGCTTTTGTTGTGTTCCAGAAATCTTGTCCCCAGTCAAAGATGACTTTTGTAAAGTTTCAGGAGTCTGTAATAGGCAGCCTTGTTTTAGTGGAACAGGCAAATGTTCCAAGAGTTGGAGTGGTGGAGGATGTTGCCAGATTGAAAGATCGCCACTTTCCTGATACAATTCCTCCTACAACCTCAAAAACGTTCCCAGTCGGAGATGTAGAGTCTGTTGGTGAAGAGGTTTGCGGAAGGAGGTTCGTATGTACTGCCTCGACTGCCCTTCAAACCCCGGGCTGTGTGTACCTGCTTGTTTTAGATTGTACCACACGCAAAAGAATTTTTGGGAGTATCAATGAGTGGTAAAGTGAACGGGTTGGTCTTTATTCTTTAAAACTTATTGTTCAGTTTCAAAGTTTGCATTTGTGTAGTCTTTTTAGATTTAGTTGTTGAGTTAGTAGATTTGTATCAATTTGTTTTTATTTTATTTTAAAAAAATGTATGATGTTGGTTTGCGTGTAGTGTCCATTGTCTGACGGTGTGCATGGTTTGGCGCTTGGCTGCCGGTGTCTGTGGACTGGTGCTTGTCTGGCGGTGTCTGTGGACTGGTGCTTGGCTGGCGGTGTGCGTGGTCTAGTGTTTGGTTGGCGGTGTGCGTGCTCTTGCGATTGCCTTGTGTTGTGTTTGGATTTGTCCTTGGCTGGTGGTGTGCGTGGAGTGGCGCTTGGCTTGTGGTGTGTGTGGAGTGGCGCTTGGCTGGTGGTGTGTGTGGAGTGGCGCTTGGCTGGTGGTGTGCGTGGAGTGATACTTGGCTGTCTGTGCACGGAGTGGTGCTTGGCTGGTGGTGTGTGTGGAGTTGCGCTTGGCTGGTGGTGTGTGTTGAGTGGCGCTTGGCTGGTGGTGTGTGTGGAGTGGCGCTTGGCTGGTGGTGTGCGTGGAGTGGTACTTGGCTGTCTGTGCACGGAGTGGTGCTTGGCTGGCGGTGTGTTTGGAGTTGCGCTTGGCTTGTGGTGTGCGTGGAGTGGTGCTTGGCTGGTGGTGTGTGTGGAGTGGTACTTGGCTGTCGGTGTGCGCTGAGTGGTGTTTGGCTGGCGGTGTGCATGGTCTGGTGCTTGGATGGTGGTGTGCGTGGAGTGGCGCTTGGCTGGCGGTGTGTGTTGAGTAGCGCTTGGCTTGCGGTGTGCGTGGAGTGGTGCTTGGCTGGTGGTGTGTGTGGAGTGGTACTTGGCTGTCGGTGTGCGCTGAGTGGTGTTTAGCTGGTGGTGTGCATGGTCTGGTGCTTGGATGGTGGTGTGTGTGTGGAGTGGCGCTTGGCTGGTGGTGTGCGTGGAGTGGTACTTGGCTGTCTGTGCACGGAGTGGTGCTTGGCTGGCGGTGTGTGTGGAGTTGCGCTTGGCTGGTGGTGTGTGTGGTGTGGCGCTTTGCTGGTGGTGTGTGTGGAGTTGCGCTTGGCTGGTGGTGTGCGTGGAGTGGTACTTGGCTGTCTGTGCACGGAGTGGTGCTTGGCTGGCGGTGTGTGTGGAGTTGCGCTTGGCTGGTGGTGTGTGTGGAGTGGCGCTTGGCTGGTGGTGTGCGTGGAGTGGTACTTGGCTGTCGGTGCGCGTGGAGTGGTGCTTGGCTGGCGGTGTGTGTGGAGTGGCGCTTGGCTTGCGGTGTGTGTGGAGTGGCGCTTGGCTTGCGGTGTGCGTGGAGTGGCGCTTGGCTTGCGGTGTGCGTGGAGTGGCGCTTGGCTGTCGGTGCTCGCTGAGTGGTGTTTGGCTGGCGGTGTGCATGGTCTGGTGCTTGGATGGTGGTGTGGGTGGACTGGTGCTCTGCTGGCGGTGTGTGAGTAGTTACTTTCTGTTGGTTAGTACACACACCGCTAGTTGAATGACACTCCACGCAGTCCATCATTTTGTGTACTTGCAGTGTCAGAAATGTGGGCGTGTGAAAGTGATGGGCCCTTGAATGGCGCTGTCTGCTGGTGTGAGTGTTGTAATGTGATGGGTCCGCGGCTGGCGGTGTGAATGTTTTGTATGTGTCACACGTACAAAAGGTGTATGAATGGCCTGTAAAGAGGTTGGTGCCTTGACGTGGCTTTACAGCTCACGAGCTGTGAGTCAGTGGTTCAGTTTATCATACTTTCAATTATACGCAGTGTATTTCATTTTTGTGAAATTACTTGCGAATACAATTGTATGTACTGAATCATCACTCACCCTCGTGCCAAATCCAACCAGTATGTGTGTGTGCTTGCGGATTAGATGGCTGTGCAGTAATATTTGTCTTTTTTCTCTTTCTGAAGTAGGGTGTACCTAGTCCCTTATTGTGAATGTTGTTATGTGTTGCTTTTCCTTCCAGATGGTGTCAATGGTCTGGTTTGTATCAGGTATGAAAGGTGCGTTAATGGCCTGTAAAACGGTTGGTGCCTTGTCGTGGCTTTACAGCTCACGAGTTGCGAGTCACTGGTTCGGTTTTTATGCATTTATTTATTGACAGAGCATTTCATTTTGTTGAAATATCTTGTTAAATTTTTTTTTGTACTGAACCATCACTCGCCCAAGTGCCAAATCCAACCTGTATGTGTGTTTTTCTTTGAGGAATAGATAGCCGTGCTTGAATGTTTGACTTTTGAGTAACTCTCTTAAGGTGTACATTATAGTTATAAATAACTTACTAAATTTAGATATTATTGTTAAACCATGGGAGTATATGGTCATGTCTTTCTGGTGAATTCTATTGTGTTTTTTTTATCCACAATCTCCTGCAAACTTGAAATTGTCTGTCACAATTTCCATGCAATATTGTCCCAAGTATCGCACGCTCTCAAATTGAAAACTTAATTCATTCAAAACATTTTGGTTTTGCAAGGGTGTTCCCATGAGTTTTTGGCCCGGGGCTCGGCGGCCATCTTTGGAAACTACCAAACCCAAACAGTTCTGAAAACTAGACACCTGGGGGAGTTCAGGGAGGTATTGCATGCGTGGGTCCCCCTACGTTTTCCTACCAGAAATCCCTGCAAACCTTACATTTAGGTTAAAAAAAACACTTTTCCATACATTTTTGTGTGGGATCTCCGTGCTGGCACAAATGTCCTAACACCCAGCGTTCCCCTTGATCTCCCGAGTAAAATGATACCTCACTTGTGTGGGTGGGCCAAAGGCCTGCGACTAAGGTGGGGTGCTTAATTTGTCAAACCTAAATACTACATTTTTTTAAAATTCATTTTTAGCCTGTTCTGCTTTGGGGCACCCACACAAGTGAGGTATCATTTTACTCGGGAGAACAAGGGGAACACTGGGTGGTAGGACATTTTTGCCGGCACGGAGATCCCACGCAAAAAAGTTTGGAAAAGTGATTTTTTTACCTAATTTTAAGGTTTGCAAGGAATTCTGGGTAGGAAAACATTGGGGGACCCACGCTTGCCATACCTCCCTTGACTCCCCCAGGTGTCTAGTTTTCAGAACTGTTTGGGTTTAGTAGTTTCCAAAGATGGCCGCTGAGACCCGCGCCAAAAACTCAGGTGCCCCCCCCCAAAAATCAAGGTAGTTTTGCTATAGGTTATTTTAAATTCTCCACCGTACGATTTGGACCTTTTCCTGTTGCAGCCACTATGCCTACCCAGGCAAGTGAGGTACCATTTTTTTCGGGAGACCCGGGGGAATGCTGGGTGGGTGGAACTTTGTTGATCCAGCAGATTCCAGAACTTTCCACCACAGAAATGTGAGGAAAATGTGTTTTTTTTGTCAATTTCTTAGCTTTGCAAGGGATTCTGGGTAACAGAACCTGGTGGTAGGCAGTCGAGTCACCCCATCCTGAATTCCCCTGGGTGTCTAGTTTTCAAAAATGCATAGGTTTGCTAGGTTTCCATAGGTGCCGGCAGAGCTAGGGTTCAAAAACAAAAGGTAGTCTCTTTGCCCAAAAAGGGCACGATTTCACTGCGAAATTGAGGTGCGACCACGTTGCGTTTTCCGCTGTTTCCTGTCGCAGCCACTAGGCAGTCCCAGGCAAGTGAGGTACCATTTTTTTCAGGAGACCCGGGGGAACGCTGGGTGGGTGGAAATTTGTTGATCCACGCAGATTCCAGCACTTTCCACCACAGAAATGTGAGGAAAATGTGTTTTTTTTGTCAATTTCTTAGCTTTGCAAGGGATTCTGGGTAACAGAACCTGGTGGTAGGCAGTCGAGTCACCCCATCCTGAATTCCCCTGGGTGTCTAGTTTTCAAAAATGTATAGGTTTGCTAGGTTTCCCTAGGTGCCGGCAGAGCTAGGGTTAAAAACAAAAGGAAGTCTTTTTGTCCAAAAAGGGCACGATTTCACTGCGAAATTGAGGTGCGAACACGTTGCGTTTTGCGCTGTTTCCTGTCGCAGGCACTAGGCAGACCCAGGCAAGTGAGGTACCATTTTTTTCAGGAGACCCGGGGGAACGCTGGGTGGGTGAAAATTTGTTGATCCACGCAGATTCCAGAACTTTCCAGCCCAGAAATGTGAGGAAAATGCTTTTGTTTGGTCAATTTCTTAGCTTTGCCAGGGATTCTGGGTAACAGAACCTGGTGGTAGGCAGTCGAGTCACCCCATCCTGAATTCCCCTGGGTGTCTAGTTTTCAAAAATGTATAGGTTTGCAAGGTTTCCCTAGGTGCCTGCAGAGCTAGGGTACAAAAACTACAGCTAGGCACTTTGCCATAAAAGGTTTAATTTTTAACTGCAAAATTGAGGTGTGACCACGTTGCATTTTGCGCCGTTTCCTGTCGCAGGCACAAGGCCAACTCACACAAGTGAGGTACCGTTTTTATCGGGAGACTTAGGGTAATTCAGATTTGTAAATCATCTGTTATTACCAATTGAGTGTTCATGCTTTTCTCCCTTCCCAATGAAAGACAATGTGTAAAAAAAAATCTTTTTAAAAAATGACCAATAATTCTCATGCTAGTATGAGTATTCCCAATTTTGAAAATGTGCAATTACATACTGTTTCTAAACTCTATATTTTGTATCCAATTCAGAAATACATAGGTGTCTTTCATACAGATTTTTCCATGTATACATTTTCCAAGAAAAAGTGCTCTATACCCAGTAAATAAAAAATACCATTGCAAGTTGCTGCTCAGTTTTTGGATCTGGGTACGTCGGGTTCTTGGTGAAACTACAAGTCCTATATATCCCCACAACCAGGAAGGTCTAACGGATGTAACGGTATATTGCTTTCCAAGTGCTGTCAAAATTACAAGAAGTTATAGGTGAAAAAGTTGAGACAAAAGGCTGTTTTTTTCAACAAATTTTCAATTATTCCAATATTTAACTGTTAGTTTCTATAACGAAACCTTCATGGATTTAGACAAATGACCCCTCTCTGAATTCAGAATTTTGTCTACTTTCCGCAAATGTCTCCATTATTGCTTTCAAACTCATTTCTACCATTAACTGGAAGGAGGTGGAAAGCTCTAAAAATAGCAAAAATAGGCTATGTCCCAGAAAAATGCCAAAACTGTGTGAAAAATGTTGGTTCTCTGACAAAAGACTGTCATTCCCTAAAAGCTGAGAAAATTGAGATTTCAGCCCCAAAAACCCTTTTTTGATAACATTTGCAGGGAAAAACCCAGAGGCTTTCATTTGCAGCCCGTTTTTCCCATTTTTCTGAAAACAAAAAACAAAAAGTTCACTATATTTTGGTATATTTCTGGGACCCCCTCCGAAGGAATCCACAAACCCTGGGCACCTTTAGAATCCACATGATGTTGGAAGCAAAGGACGCAAATTTGGCGTGGATACCTTATGTGGTCAAAAAGTTACAGGGGCCTAAGCGCGCACTACCCCAAATCGCCAAAAAAAGGCTTAGTACAGGAGGGGAAAAGGCCTAGCAGCGAAGGGGTTAAACAGTTCAATTTATCAAACAACCTGTTTTGGATTGGCCACTTCACAACAAATAAATGCCCCTAACCGCGGCGGCAATTCCGGTTTAGCAGAGTGGGCGGGGCAGCGTCAGTGAAACACCATTTGTCTTTGTTAACAGATGACATTGACTTGACAGATTTTATAAAAGGGCATGCAGCTCCTAGATCAAAGAGATTTCATTAAGCAATTTACAATGAAATCTGGAAGCTGTCCCAAATTGAAGCCGCTTCGCATCTAAGGGCAACAGACCAAGCTAATTTGCAAAAAGAGCTTGCTACCGTTGATAATAGCATTAACACTGTCCTACCGCATTTACACATTAGACAATATTGTTTCATCTGTTATAGATATTGTTCATGATTAAGTGTCTGTTTTGTACCATGGTCAAAATCAATTGTGTTCAATCATACAGTTTGCTTAGACTTAAACTTTAAAGATGGGTAAGGTTCCTTGGAATTATATGAACGCGTCATCGTTATTTTTGCCATTTAACTTGACAGATAAACATTTTATGTCCATGAAGGATGCAACATACACTGTTACACATTGAAAAGTTAGATCCTTCGCAATTTACAGTGGCCGAAACTGATTCAGCAGTATGGCCCATCCATGGGGTAATAACTCTAGCATTTTGCTCGTTTAAATTTAATTCATGCATGAAACATTATCCAATGGGCGGATATGAACCCCTAGGTAGCGCATTCCTTCACGAGATGTGGTCATTACCATTGACATACAGATGCCTACGGGATGACAAAGAGGTGAACTTAACTGGGGAATTGTGTGATTCCTCACCTGATCATTCTCGTTTGTAAGAATATACAGTTGCATGGCGCTTGTAACTTAAAAGCTCCACATTTGGCATGTGTTTTAGAGGGTAACCAGTCCCTGCGATCACCCTCTGTTCATCCGGCTTGCAAACTGTAGCTATTTACTTTTAAATAATGAAGATTACTGCGGCATGCTGGCTGGCATCCCTTACATTGCAACAGTCTCACAAGGTGTGGTGGCTGTAAAAATGTGCTTTTTCCACCCTCACACGGGAGACTCGACATTTCGATTTGGCCTTACATTCCAACCTTGAAGGCAGAGTTCAATAAATTCAGCAGAATAAGAGCATTATTGTCCCAAAAAGAAGTTGCGCTCACATCTTCCCGTGAAACATTCGCCCTTCACGTGGCCAACACTCGCACAGAGGTGCAAGCACTTCTGAATACTGACCTCCCACTTTATTTCGATGCCTTGATCCATACCATTTTCAATGTCTCCACTACTACAGGCTTGGCCCATTTTTTTTAAACTTGTGGGCTCTGGCCTTGTGACTTTATTCCAAAGTATATTTGGTGTGATACCAGCATTTTTCCTTTCTATTTTTTCCAGCATCTTCGGCGGCTTTCCACTAATACTTGCCTTGGCTGCTGGTGACTTGCCTGCTTCGGAATGGCTGCTCTCTCTGTTGCTCTAAACAGCCGAGACTGGCTGATGCAGCTGCGTAGTCGTATGCTTGAATGCTACGGTACTCTGCCCCTGGCCACTCTAAGCGTGGCTTATGGATTGACTTTTCGTTTCGCATACTTCTCTTGCATGCAACCGGCCTTCCACTGCCTGGAATGCTCCTTCAATGGGCACTGGATCTTTGCCTCTCCAATAGAGTGTCTCCTGCCCCGGATTACGAACCGCGAATGAGTGCTCTTGTGGCACATGAGCTGGAATGTTCCGGTGTTGGGATCATGGCCTGCGTGGCTGCGCTTGGAGTTTTGGCAGAATGGGACGATTGTGCGGCTACACATGATTTCCTACAAAGTTTTCTTGAAGAACACGCCGGTTGTCCTCAGATGGTGCTAGAGGCTCCCATTGTTGATAAACATGAATGTTCATTCTCTTTGCTGGATTGGATGGCAACTCTCTCTTCTGGAAAAACAGTGAGAGAGAAAGGGTATTGTATAAGGGAATACTCCTAGTCCCCTTGACTAGTATCAAAACACAATTGGAGGAGTACCCCCCGTAGGCACCTCAATGCCTCCGCCAAAGAGAGAGAGGTGCACAAAGGAAAGAAAAGGACAGATTCATCCTTTGTTAGAAGACCCCTCACTCACCAAAGACTTCGAAGTGGTGAAGAATCGTGTCGATGTGGAGCGTGATCAAAACAATACCGTTGAACTGGGTGAGGATTGCACGCCGCAGGAAATTTGGTTCCAAACCAGAGCACAGGAAACACATCCGAGCCCGATGGCGGAAAAAAACAATCTGAGGATGGAGCTGATGCCCATGCGCAATGTGGTCCAAAGGAGGAGTCACCTATCTCATGACTTCCAAAGAACTTTTCAGGACAACAACAAACTGTAAACATCGGGGCCCAACACTAGGTGGCGATCTATGCACAGTGTGTAATCTGCAGCTCATATGCCTCGAACATTAACTTTCCAAAAGAATCCAGCCTCTTGGACTCCATAACCGGCGGGGTGGAAGGGAATGTGTTTGGGTTGACCATGGCTGTGGAGGCCTGTGCAACAAGGCTCTCTGCGGACAGATATGGGACAGAGGACAGTTGGGTCTCCTGGAGTGGGGCTGTGCAGACAGCCTATCGTGAGGTGCACAGGAGCCCTCTTGCGAGGTTTAGCCCAGGTCCCAAGAAGAACGTCAGTGAGGGCTTCACTGAAGGGAAACAAAGGCTCTGCAGAGCACAGCAGAAGCACCTTAGTCAAGACAGAGGTCCTGACCTTGATCACTGGGAGTTGTAGGTCCAAGCCCTCTGATGCTATTCACATCATGAGGGCAACGATGCTTTCTCCGAAAACAGGGCCTTGAGGGGAAAGCATGCCAGAGTCTGGGGAGGTGTCCCAGCCGCAGGAGTCACCACGCTCCTTGTACCAGTTTTCTTACTGGCCAGGGTCTCTGTAGGAGGCTGGCTTAATATATGGTGCACACAAAGGAGTGTTGCATCTTGCACTAATCCAGGCAACCTTTATGGTGATGTTAGTTGTCTTTGATATGACAACCTTTGGCTCTCAAAGTGATAGCTGTGGAGAGGAGCCTTCAGGTTCATCGTGAATGAGTGTAAAGAGGCATGTTTTACAATGTTTAATCAACAGTGTATATTAGATGAAAAAGGACCACAGAGTGTTTATAATAATAAGTCTATTTATTAAACAACACAATCACTATCATATTGGTATATCTCCTAGCTGGAGATATCAACAGTACACATGAAAATACTTCAAAGAAATAAGGCAAGTAGCACAATTATACACTGATCTTCAGGAGGCGACCAAACCATATACTAAAGAAGTGGAATTCTCCTGAGCTCCCGGCAAGGAAGAACTGGGCTTGGACCAGAAGAATCAGAGGAGCTGGCAGAACAAGGAATCACCCAAGGTAACTACCCAGGAACGCCACAGAGGCTGTGTGCGGAGTGGAAATACAGCTGAGTGCCGGAAGTCAATGAAGAAGTCGTTTCTGCAGCTTTAAAGAAAAAGGATCTGTTCTAGAGGACTCCGTAGAGACCTTTTGGCGGACAGAAGGTTGGAGAGCCACCCCACCCATGGATGCCCCAGGAACCAGGTTACCTGCACCAGGGAAGCCGGGTGCATAGGGGAGAAGTGACGCCAGAACCTCCTACACACAACAATGGAATACTTGGGAAGAATGACCTCTGGAGAAGTATCTGAAGATACAAGTGGAATCCAAGGGTTTATAACCTGTACGCAGAGGGGATAGAGACTATCCCACTCGGAGATAGACCGGGAGGCGCAGAAGCACAATGCACACCCCTTAGTAGGGAGCTCAGGAGAGTTGATGAGAACCTTGGCGCAGCAGCTGGGGGGAAGGGGGTGGCCTGGCGACCCTGATGAAGACCAGGAACCATATACATGCTGTCCCACATCGGATGTTGGTGTCTAGGTGGTCGGTGTCTGGTGGGAGCACCAACACGCCTTGGTAGCCACAACTGCTGTGGAAGATGACAAGATTCAATCGTTGGGACTATCAAGGTCCAAGGGACTCACAGAGTGTAGGAGAGTCAGAGCAGGCCCTAGCAAGCTGGGGAGTCCACCAAAGTAGGAGAAGACCCTCAAGAGGACCTAAAGGTTTATGGCAGAGGAGTCGCAAGAGGTTCTCAGGAAGCTCACAAAAGATGGAGGCCCACGGTGCAAGGGATGCAGTAAAGATGCTGATCTTCGAGGGATGAGGTGCTGAAGGCTGGAGCTTCCTGTAGCCTGTAGATCTCTGGAGTGTAGAGACAACAATTCTTGGCAATGCAGGAGAGTGATGCCTCCACTCCAAGGGAGATTTCTTCTGATGTCCTTGATGCCCACAGGTCTTCCGGAGAATCTGGGCAAAGCACAGACAGACGAGGTAGAAGAAATGAACAGCGAGACCAGGAGCATCAGGAGTCTTCCTTGATGCAGTCTTGGTTCCAGTCAAAGTCCAAGTGTCCAGATGGTCTAAGAGTTTCTTGTTGTAGATGCGAGTCTTATCCATGACAAATCTGTTAACCCACCCACCGGGATCCCTTAAATATCCAAGGAAAAGGGTTGTAACGATTCAAAGTGCCTGGATAGAGGGGAGGTTACTCATCTGTCCTTTGCCGAGTTTCGTGCCAGAGAAGGAACCAAGGGTTCCTGAACTAGCGCAAACCAGAGTGTGCAAGGAGGGCACCAAATGTGCCATTTAATGTTGTCTGGTGGTGCTGAAAAGCACACCACCCCAGCCCAATACAGTAAGTCCTGTCTGGGAAGTCATCACCTTCCTGTGTCAGGAAACCAATTGTTTTACCTTCCCTTGCTCCGGCTCATCTGCAGGAGGGTAGAACAGTGTCTGTGGTCGGTAGAAGCTCTAACTTGCTGGCAGACCCTGAAAGGCTGTAACCGTGAATACAGGGGGCTCCCCCAAGGAGCCCCTAGTATATGGGATCACACATCCGACACCAGAATCGGTGTTGGGTTAAGATTACAACATGTTTGATACCAAACATGACCAATGTCGGAGGAGGGATTATATAGTTAAGACATAGGTCTTAAAATGGCTGACCGCACTTACAAAGCCTGGATAATTGACTCTGGAGTTTGTAGGGGTGTCCTGCTCATGCAGGGGCACTCTCACATTTATAACCAAGCACCCTGCTCTCAGTACTGAAGGGCCTATCAAAGGAGTGACATAGGTTTGAAGTGTAGTGACCTCAGATATAAAGAAACTTATGACTGTCGTGAGATGTGCTAGCACCACCACACATAGGCTGCAATGGCAGGTCTGTAGTCTGTGTTGAAGTGGGGACTCCCATGGGTGACACATGCTGCAGCCCATGGGAAACCCCTGGTGTACCTACGCGCCATGGGTACCTTATTACCATATACTAGAGGATACGCCAGTAGCCATTTGTGGATTTACCAAAGTATTTAAAGCCATATTGTGAGACAGAAATAGATGGTTAGCAGGATCCCAGCAAACTACAGTCAAAACACACTGACAGTAGGCAAAAAGTGGGTGTAACCATGAAAGCAGATCCTACTTTCCCACAGTCTCCTTCAAAAGGGCTATACTGATCTTCCTCATTGCCCCTCGCCCCCTTGTGGTTAAGGGGGCTGTCCAAAAGCAGAAAATCCAGAAGTTGGTATGGTTTGGACGGTGCTGGTGTAAACGTCAAGGGGTACTGAGGCATAGCAGACTTTTGAGTCGAAAATGGGTATGGGTTTGTCGTCCGGCGGCACCAGAGGGACTGGAGCTGGGGTGAGTATAGGCACTCAAGGCATCGTCAAGCCAGAGCTGGGGGCTGAGCCACAGGGCTCGGCTGGCATTAGGCACAAACCCAACATGGTAACCAAGCTCGGGTACCTCGAGGGGCCCGAAGGCATGTCAGGAGGAGTCAGTGGTTCAAAAATGGCGTGCACTGCATTATGAGATTCTTTTAGCTGAGTGGGCATCACTCCGGAGAACTCAGGGTAGCACGGAGGAGGCCTAGTCACCTGCTCTGCAGGTGAACTGCAACAGCGGGGCCGTGAAACACAACGTTTGGATTGGGAAGCAGAGGAACATTTTGGCAATGACTTCTTGGACTTACCCTGTTTCGAGAAGAACTCTTGGCGTGGGAAGACTATTGTCTGCAAGAACAGCTCTGAAACCCAATATCCCAATATCTACCTCAAGAACAGGACCAGGAACTGTGCAGAGCCGCCATCTGCACAAGCTACTTCGCCCACTGGCGAATCGACTTGGGGTGCATCGACCTGCACTCTAGTGCCATTGGAAGTGATGTTGTTGTGCACATATAAGCACCTTCTTGTCACATTGACATCAGTTTCTTTCTGGACTGCTTCAGTGTCTAAAACAATGTTTGACCAGTGTGTAGGGTCTAGTGGAATATTAAGGGTGGATAGCCCAGGTCGCGGAGTGGAGAGCATCAGTGAGAAAACAGCAGTTAGAGTTTCTACCAGAAAATGTGTTAGAGAAAATAAGTAACTTGTTCTTCTGACAGCGACTTCTAACCACAGATTCCTCACATTAGACAATGTACCAAGTAATATCTCCCTCAAAGTGGGTTTGCAAACTGGCTCAAACCAGAAAATTTGGAACACAGAACAGGCAAAGTACCAGTCTCAATGGAGCCGCTTGTCAAAGTAATAGTGCTTCGTGAACCTGTGGAGTGATGCCCATGTAGTGGTGTGGCAGATGTCCTGGACAAGTACCCCCACGTGCCAATGCAGTAGTAGCGGTGGCCCTGGGCCCAGAGTCCATCAAGAGGATGCTTCTTGGCTAAAACATAGTAGATGTTAATGCAAAGCAGAATACATCGAGAGATGATCCATTTCTACATAGCCTTGCCTATTTCCGCGTAGTGAACATGATGAATAGCTGATTGTCCACCCAAGGTGACAACCTTTGGAGGAAGAAGGCATGAGTCCAAAGGACCGGTTTTTCAAAGAGAAAACTGTGGCACAGAGGATTTGAATCTTGCTGACCCTCCTAGTTGCAATAGCGACTAGAAAGAACGGTTTTATAGTCCAGAGCAGTAGAGAACAGCTGTTTAAGGGCTCAAAAGGGGAACACAGGAGGAGCGCGAGGACAAGATCCCGGAGTCGGCACCTCTAAGAGAATATTCCAGCATAAGACTTGCCTTCCCTAGGCTTTCAGACTACCTCTTCACCCCTCTACCTCATTGCTACTCCTCGGATCCCTCGACCTCATCGACAATCCTCTGACGCTCAGCAGAACTGTAAATTTTGAACTCTTCTGTATTTGCCTACCATGCCACTGTTCTGTATTTTGTCTCCTCTTCATCATGTTGTAAAGCGCTCCGATACCCTCGGGTCTGGCTAGCGCTATAGAAAACCTCTAAATAAATCAATAATAATAAATAAGAGATCTCATTGGGGCATTCCTAAAGAGGTAGGAGGTAATAATTGTTTGAAACCTTTCAGAAAACAAGTCCGAATTGGTGACTTGAACAGAGATGATTAATCAGGCAATCAAAGAAAAGTCGATAGTTCACTTAACGGTGCCAATCTTGCTGGGATAAGCAAAGAACAAACCGCAACATGTCCGACTCCGGTGCAGGTAAGGGGTCCAGATGACGGTGAAGAACTCCAGGCCACAGACTTAACCCAACAGCATGCATATACAGTTATAGTGGCGGGCCACCTGCTTGCCAAGACGACATCAAGACCTCAAAAACAAAATCAAAAACACTAATCTGCAGTCGCTTAATCTACATGCATGAAGGCGTAAGATAACCAGGTTCTGATGCAGGACCCATCCCTGTTGCTTTGACATGAGATCCTCACCAAGCGGCCACCTGATCCGAGGACAGATACTCATACTCTGGAGTTTTGGATCCCATACACCCCAATACAGAGCCACTAGGAAAACTGGAGTTCTAAACTTCTTGAGAACTTGGAGCACGAGTTGTATAGTCAGAAAGGCATACAGGAGCCCTGAATTCCCCTTCTCTGAGCGAGAGCCACTTTGGAAACTACAACAGGCATTAGTGCTGGCATTGTGCATTTTCGGAAGTGGAGAACACATTGAGTCAGGTTTCTTCCCTATCAAGAAAGATACCACGTGCCACCTCTGGATGTAGTCACCATTCGTAATCCTCAAGGAATACGTGGATGGGTTTTTCTCCCCTGGTGTTCAATGAGCCTTCCAGACGCTGCCAAGGCCGAGGCACAGACCCCACCTTGCCCAGTTTGTTGCAATACCACATGGTGGTAGTGTTGTCCGTGAACACCTGAAACAGAATGACCCTTCTTCGCAAAGGAAGGCCTTCAAAGACAGGTAGATCACTGGGAGCTCCAACAGGTTGATGTGGAGTCCGGCTTCCCTCCTGAGACAAGTCTCCTCTGATCTCCACCTGTCCCAGATGGCTACCCCAGCCCAAACGTGATGCATTTATCACCCACAGTCCGCTCTGGGTGAGGAAGGGAGAGGTGTCTACCACTGACCCAATCATGGTTCCCTAGCCACCATTGCAGGCCTTTTGCTGCTGTCGCCGAGATCTGGACCATGTCGGAGAGATTCCCCATATACAATACTCACTGGAATTTCAGGTTCCACTGCAGAGCCCTTATATGCCAGCTGGCATTTTTCACAAGCATGCAGGAGGCCGTGAGGCCCAACAGCGTCCGAGTCAGTCTCACCAAAATCCAGGGTAGAGGCTAAAACATTGGAATCATAGCCTGAATATCCTGGACTATCTGCTCGGGAGGATATGCCCAAAACTGCACTGTATCCAGAACACCACCGATGAACAAGTTACTTACCTTCAGTAAAGCAAAACATGGTAGAGACAATATTTAGCTGTGGATTCCTTACCTTGGAATTTCCCAGGCGTCAGACTGGTATTGGCAAAAAAAATTGTGTGCACTATTCCTGCATTCTCATCGGGTGGCTCCGCGTGATGTCGCCGGTTGTGATGTCACAGTCACCTATATAGGCGACACCCAGGAGCGCAGCGCAAGTTCCTTTTCACTTTTTTCACGCCAGAAGCGCAGTCATGAAGTGAACTGAATATTGTATGTCAAAACTAGGGTCCTGTATAGGGGAACAACCCTAGCCTTAACCTGAGTCAGCAGAGCGGCGAACCATGGGTGGGCCTGTAAGGACTCTGCAGCTAGATATGGTTTCTACCATATATTGCGTTACCGAAGGTAAGTAAATTGTTCATCTGATAGACTTCTAGCTGCAGATACCTTACCTTTTAGATACCCAAGCCATACCATCTTGGTGGTGGACTGCAGACAGATTGTCTAGACTAAAAGGTCCTGTAGGACTGAATGGGCAAAATGTCCGTCACTACAGATCAGACTGTCCAGGCAGTAGTGTTTCGCAAAGCTGTGCAGTGAAGTCCATGTTGCAGCCTGGCAGATGTCCAGGACTGGCACTCCACAAGCCAATGTTGTTGTCGCAGCCTTCCCCCTGGTAGAATGGGATTGTAAGCCTTCCAAAGGCTGCTTCCTAGCCAGGGCATAGCAGATAACCCAGCGTGAAATGGTTCACTTCTGCACTGCCCGACCTTTTGTTATCTCCTTCGTAACCCACGTAGTTGGCTGTCGACCCCGAACTCTTTTGTGCAGTTAAGATAGAACGACAACGCTCCTTTTGGGTCCGGATGATGGGAACGCTCCTCTTCTTTAAAGAGATGAGGAGGAGCAAAAAAAGGTGGGCAGTGTGACTGACTGACCCACCTGGAATAGGGTCACCACTTTTGGAAGGAATGAGGCACAGGTGCAAAGCACCACCTTATACAAGAATGTCATAAGGTAGGTATGCTTGGATCACAAAGCCAGCAAATCACTCACCCTCCGGGCAGATGCTAATGCCACTAGAAAAGCTGTATAGATGGTAAGTAGCCAGAGGGGACAATTGTATAAAGGCTCAAAGGGAGAACACATGAGATAAGTGAGAACCTGATTGAGATCCCACTGTGGGATGGTAAAGGGTGTAGGTGGAAACATATGTACAAGCCCTTTAAAAAGCCTATTTGCAATAGTGGATTTGAAAATGGAGGGCTGGTCTGGCAGCCGCAAGAAAGCAGACTTAGTAGAAAGATAACACTTGAGAGTACCCAAAGCAGAGCCCTGCTAGGCAAGGTTAAGAATAAAAAGAATATTTAATAGTGAAGCAGAAAGAGGGTCAGTAGAGCTTTCTGTATAATAATTTGCAAACTTTAGCCAACGGCAGGCGTATACTGTCTTAGTGGAGGGACACCTGGCCACGAAGATAACATTACACTCTTCGGGAGGAAGGTCGAAAGTTAACAACTGTTGACACTATCTCCACAGAAGGAGGCAGAGAGTTGACAGGTTCGGGTGGAAGAATCTCCCCTGCTGCTGCAACAGAAGATACTCCGGAAGGGTCAGCCTGATCGGAGGATCTATGCTCATTCAAATGAGTTCTAGATACCTAACTTTCCGTCCCCAGTTCAGAGTCACAAGAATGACTCTGGCCTGGTCTTTCTTCATCTTCTTAAAAACTCTGCGCATTAGTGGTATGGGCGGAAAGGCATACAGGAGGACTGAGCTCCACTCGCGATGAAAAGTGCAGCCGAGCTATAGCTGCCTTGGAAACTCCAGCACGCAAAACAGCTGACATTGCACGTTCCCTTAGTAGGTGAACAGATTTAACGAAGGTTCTCACCTACTGCTGCAAGAGACCTTACGCTACCTCCGACTGGAGACGACATTCCTGATTCACTAGACATCGGCGGCTGAGTTGTTCTCCTTGGTGTTCAGAGAACATGCCAGGTGTTGAACCACTAGGGAAATGCCCTGCTGTTCCACCCATGTCTAGAGGCATAGAGCCTGCACTGCTAGTTGCAGTACCACATAGCGGTCCTCTTGCCCGTGAACACCTGCACAAACGTCCCCTTGACAGCGAGAAGAAATGCTTTCAATGCTAGCAGGATCGCCCAAAGCTCCAACAAGTTGATGTGGATCCTCGACTCTGATGGAGACCAGTGTCCCCTGATCTCCACCTCTCCTAGATAGCCACCCCATCCCAGGAGTGACACATCTGTCACTACTGTGAGATTTGGTCTGGGAAGGGAGAGGGCTCTGCCTCTGACCCAAACATGGTTCGTCAACCACCATTGCACGTCTTTTGCAGTACCCTCTGAGATGTGAACCATGTCAAAGAGATTCCCCTGATGCTGCACCCACTGGAACTTAAGGTCCCACTGCAGAGCCCACATACGCCACCTGGCATGATTTACCAACAGGATGCAGGAGGTCATGAGTCCCAGCAACCTCAGTCACTCACATTGAAATCCAGGATAGAGGCTGAAATATTGCTATTTAACCTGAATATCCGGGACTCGCTGTTCGTGACGATAAGGCAGAAACTGAAAATTGTACAGAACAGTTCAGATGAAAAAGAGTGCCTGAGAAGAAGTCAGGTGTGACTTTGGTGCATTTACAGAGAACTCCAGCGACTGCAGGAGGTGGTCTGGAGGTGGGAGACTACAACCTGGGGCGAAGGCACCTTCAACAGCCAGTCGTCGAGGTAGGGTAAGACTGAAACCACTAACCTGCGCAGGGGTGCTAGTAAGGCAAAAAGGGGAGCACGGTGAACTGAAAGTGCTTGTGGTCTAACTTGAACCGCAGGTAATGCCTGTGGGCCTGAAGTATGGGGATACAAAAATATGCATCCTGCAATTCCAACGCTACCAACCAGTCTCCTTAGTCTTGGGTAGACAAGACCTGAGCCAACATGAGCATACTGAACTTCTCCTTTTTGAGGAAGAGATTGATGGGCCGGTGGTCCAGAACTATTCGGTATCAGGAAGTAGCGGGAGTAACAACCACTGCCTACTTCTTAAATTGGAACCTTCTCTATAGCTCCCTTGGCTAGAAGAGCTGAAACATCCTCTTGAAGTAATAAAAGATGATCTTCCACCAGCTGTTCTTGAGTTGGCGATAAAGGAGGAGAAAAAGAAAGTAAGAAAAGAGAATAACCATCCTGAACTATCTGCAGTGTTCACCGACCGCAAAGCAAGGCTGGTGGAAGAAAACAACTTCTCAAGTGCGTCCAGCCTCTTGGATTCCTTATCACGGGGAGCAGAAGGGAACGCACAATGGGATGTTGAAGCCTAAACCACTAAACTCTCGGGGGTGCAAATTGTTGGCTGAGGAAACTTGGATCGTGCAGGGCAATGGCAACTTGCTACTGTCCAGTTCACAGGAGCCCTTGCGCTAGGCTTGGACCACATGCCTCAAACGACATTTGTCAGTGCTTCATTACAGGGCAAAAGGGGTTCAGATAAGGAAACACCAGGCTGAAGCACTTCGGTCAAGAGATTAATTGGTCTTGACCTGCACTGAGGGTAGCTCCAGGTCCATGAGCAGCACTGTCGCAACCAAGGCCCAGATGGTATGGAAGTATTGACCAAGGAAAGTATTGGCCCAGGAGGCACACAGAGTTCACTGACCACAGCGCCAGGCTGGCAGAAGATATCCTTCTCTTCCCGAAGATATCCAGCCTTTTGGATTCTCTGTTCGATGGAGTGGAAGGGAATGCGCCGGGTTATCTTTGGCGGTAGAGGCCTGGACCACCAAGCTCTCCAGGGAGGGGTGCTAGGTGAGGAAGGAAAATGCTACTTACCAGTATGCATCTGTTCTTGGCATGTAGAGCTGCAGAGTTACACACTGTGCATAGATCGCCACCTAGTGTTGGGCCCGGATGTTTGCAGTTTGTTGTTGTCCTGAAAAGTTCTTTGGAAGTCACAAGATAGGTGACTCCTCCTTTGGACCACTTTGCGCATGGGCATCGGCTCCATCCTCAGATTGTTTTTCGTCATTAGGGAAATGATGGAGCTTTGCAAGAAAAGGAAGGATGTCCATGTAAGCTGTATCGAATTAAGATAATACTGGAACAGACAAGAGTAGCCGGGGAGGCGGGTGGGCGCGTGTAACTCTGCATCTCTATATGCCAAGAACAGATGCATACTGGTAAGTAGCATTTTCCGTTCGAGGCATATGAGCTGCAGATTACACACTGTGCATAAATTGTATAGCAGTACCCACTCTTAGCGGCGACCATCCCTATCTGTTGCAGTAGTTTGAAATAATGTTTTGAGAACAGCCTGGCCCACATTAGCTTGTTGCTTAGTTTGCACATCTACACAGTAGTGTTTTGTGAATGTGTGTGGTGTAGACCATGTAGCTGCTCTGCAGATGTCATCTAGGGGAATGTTCCCTAAGAATGCCATTGAAGCCCCTATTTTTCTTGTAGAGTGGGCTTTAGGGTGAACAGATAACCTACGTTTAGCTTTGTGGTAACAAATCTGTATGCATTTAACAATCCATCTAGCTATCCCAGATTTTGAAATGGGATTACCCTTATGTGGTGGTGAGAAAGACACAAAGTTGTTTGGTCTTACGAAAGGGTTGTGTTCTCTCGATGTAGTATAGCAATGTTCTTTTGACATCTAGGGTATGAAGAGCTCTTTCTGCTACTGTCTGTGGCTGGAGAAGAAAACGGGCAGTTCCACAGACTGATTGAGGTGGAAGGGAGAAATGACTTTGGGCAGGAATTTTGGATTAGTACGGAGAACACCCTTATTATGATGCATTTGCAAGAAGGGCCTTGAATGGTTAGTGCTTGTAGTTCACTAACTCTCCACAGAGAAGTAATAGCTACTAGGAATGCAACCTTCCATGTTAAAAATTGTAGTTGACATTTATGTAAGGGTTCGAAGGGAGGTCCCATTAGCCGCGTGAGAACAAAGTTTAAATTCCACACAGGTGAAGGTGGTACTCTGGGAGTAATTATTCTCTTAAGGCCTTCCATAAAGGCTTTAATAGCAGGCACTCTAAAAAGAGATAGATGTTGTCTGTTTTGCAGATATGCTGCTATTGCAGCAAGGTGCAGTCTAATAGATGTGTAGGCTTCTTTGGAGGTGCAGTAAGTATCCTATGATGTGTTGAATAGACCCGTCTAGAGGATTAATATTGTTGTTGTGACAATATATTACAAAGCGCTTCCACTTAGCTGCATAACATGCTCTAGTGGTTGGACGTCTAGCTTCTTTTATGATATTCATGCAGTCTGGAGGAAGGTTAAGATATTCAAATTCTAGGATTTCAGGAGCAAGATTGCAAAGTTGAGCTGAGCTGGGTCCGGGTGTCTGATCTCTCCACGGTTCTGAGTTAAAAGGCGTGGAGACAGATATAGTTTTTGGTGTGGTACTACAGACAGTTGTAGCAGTTTGGTGTACCACGGTTGTCTGGCCCATGTTGGAGCAACTAGGATGAGGGTCAGAGAATGCTGCTGTAGTTTGCGTACTACCAGTGGCATGAGTAGTAGAGGTGGAAAAGCGTACGCAAATTTGTTTGACCAGTTCATCCATATCGCAATGCCTTTGGACATTGGGTGTGGATATCTGGCGGTGAAGCTTGGGCATTTGGCGTTTTCGTGGGTGGCAAAGAGGTCTATCTGAGGTTGTCCCCACATCTGAAAGAATGGTTGAAGAACTTGCGGATGAAGTTCCCACTCATGGATCTGTCGTGTCTGCTGACTTAACAGATCTGCTATGGTATTTTGTACCGCTGGGACATGCTGGGCTAAGAGGAATAGGTTTTGAGGTATAGCCACCTCCATATGTTTTGTGCTAGATGAGAGTCGCAGGGAGAGTGTTCTGCCCTGTTTCTGTATGTAATACATGGCGGTCATGTTGTCCGTGCGGACTAACACAGCTTTGTTTGATACTTGTTGTTGGAAAGCTTAGGAATATAGCTAGTAACTCCAGGTGATTGATGTGGAGTAACTTTTGTTGCGCTGTCCACCTGCCTTGCATGGTGTGATGCAGTAGGTGAGCCCCCCAGCCGGAGAGCGATGCGTCTGTTGTCAAGATTATCTGAGGAACTGGCTCTAGGAACGGTCGCCCCTTGGAAAGGTTTTTGGTGTACCACCACTGCAGAGAGCGATGAGTTCTACCGTCTACCAACACTAGGTCTGTTAATTGACCTTCAGCCTGGTTCCATTGACATGACAGGCACTCTTGTTGAGGACGCATTTGAAGTCTTGCATGGGGGACTATGAAAATGCAAGACACCATCATCCCTATGAACGGCATGAACACTCGTGCTGGAAGGGAGTGTTGTGGATGAAACTTTGTGAGAAGGGTTTGCATGCTGGCTATCCTTGCTGGAGTGGGATAAGCTAGCGCTTTTGAGGTGTTTATTGTAGCACCGAGGTATTGTTGTACTTTGGATGGTTGCAGATGAGACTTGGCGTGGTTTATTGTGAACCCCAAGTTGTGGAGCAGTTGGATCGTGGTAGGAGTGTGTTCTACACACTGGTTGTATGAGCTGGCTTTTATGAGCCAGTCGTCGAGGTACGGGAAGACGTGGATGTGCTGTCTTCGTAAATGTGCTGCTGCTACTGCTAGGCACTTGGTGAATACTCTTGGTGCTGTTGTGACTCCGAATGGGAGTACTTTGAATTGATTGTGCTGCCCGTCTATTACAAATCTGAGATACTTCCTGTGAGCTTTGTGAATGGGAATGTGGAAGTATTCGTCCTTGAGATCTAGAGTGCAAGGAAGTCGTTTTGTAATAGGAGAGGAAGGACTTGTTGGAGTGTGACCATGTGAAAATGGTCTGACTGTATGTATATATTTAGCGGTCTGAGGTCTAGAATAGGCCTTAGGGAGCCATCCTTCTTTGGGATAAGAAAGTATAGCGAGTAAACCCCCTTGTTTTGTTGGCGCAGAGGAACTGGTTCTATTGCACTTTTTTCTAGCAAAGATATTACTTCTTGCTTTAACAGTGATAGATGTTCTTGTGACATTGGACGCTGTTTGGGTGGTATGTTTGGGGGGGTAGATGATAGTTCTAGACAGTAACCTGACTGAATAATTTGTCGCACCCACCTGTCTGATGTGATGTTGGTCCAGGCAGGAAGGAATTGTTGCAGTCTTCCCCCACAGGAGTGGAATGTTGGGGGGGAAGGGGAGGAAAGTCATTGGGTAGGGGTGGAGGCAGAGCGGGAGTTGTTGGTTTAGCCTCTGCTTTTGTTGTTCTTACCCCTGTAACCCCTTCTCTGGTAGCCCCTAGTGAATGTGGATTAGCTAGGGGTCTTGTAGGAAGTGGAAGGGCTTTCGGAGGAGTAGCCTCTTGCGTTGCCTCTATATGATGAGCGACGAAAAGAACGTCTGGGAGCTTGCAGCTGTAAGGCTCCCATACATTTTGCTGTGTCGATGTCTTTTTTCATTTTCTCTAAAGACACATCGACATTAGGGCTAAATAAATGTTTTTCATCAACTGGCTGATTGAGGATGGAATTTTGTACCTCAGGTTTAAAACCTGAAATACGTAGCCATGCATGTCTACGCAAAAGGGTATTGGTATTGATTGCCCTTGAGGCAGTGTCTGCAGCATCTAGGGCACAACGAATTGAAGTATTAGTAATATTTTTATCTTCTTGTATGAGTTCATTGGCCCTATTTTTATACTTGTCGGGTAGATGCTGCATTATGGACTCCAGTTCATCATAATGTGCCCTGTCGTATCTTGCCAACAACACTTGAGTATTGGTAATGTGCCATATGTTAGCTGCCTGTGACGCTGTGCGCTTACCAGAGGCGTCAAGGAGTTTAGCTTCCTTATCTGGTGGTGAGGCCTCACCTGATGTCTGTGAATTAGCACGTTTACGTGCATTGGATACTACTAAAGAATATAATGGTGCTGGACCTCTAATGTAAACTGGGCCTCTAGGGGCAGCTTTGTATTTTTTTCTCAATGCGAGGGTTGAGGACCCGAGCCCCGACAGGATCTTTAAATACCCCTGTTGCATGCTTAATAACCCCTTTAAGCATTGGCAAAATGGCAGTGGATCTTTGTGCATTATCAAAAGTGTCCAATAGGAAATCTTCCTCCACAGTATCGGTGTGTAGGTCAACCCCATGGTACTGGGCAGCTCTTTGGACTAGTAGGTTAAAACCTATAGTGTGGAAGGATATACATCGTCTTGGGGTACGTAAGGCACATCAGGGGTGTTATAATCATCCCTTGGGTTAGGTGACTAAGGGGGACTATTGGTCCCTGCTGAGTCATGTGCACCCCCACCTGTGTAATCAGAGTCTGTATCTACATCATCATATGGGTTAGTGGATGGTGTAGGCGAATGATGTGGTGGAGGAGGTGTAGGAGGAGGAACAGTATGGGGAGGTGGTGGAGAAGGGACCCTTAATGGAGAGGTTGCAATGTCTCTCTTCCTTGGGGGAGGAGGAGGTGCAGGCGCCTCTAGTGGTCTCTTCTTGGAGCTAAGAGCTAGTTGTCCAGTCTTAGGATCCTTTACATGAGTCTTTTACCGGAACGTGTTTTTTCGGTTCCAGGTGATTTTTCGTCTCCGAAGCGTGAGTCGGACGGTTAGGTGTTTTTTTTTTTTACTCGGCTCCGAGTGCGGTTTCGGCATCGATGAGCCGGTGCCAGTCTTCGGCGCAGAGTGCTTAGGTGTCGGCGTGGTTGAGGAAGACGTTTTTTTTTTCGGTGTCGGTATGGGATCGAAACCGGGAATAGGCTGACTCAAGCCCAAGCCGCCTGAAGGCTTAATAGGCTTCTTTGCCGAGCCCATATGCAGGGCGTGGGAAGCAGTCTCTCGGTGTGCACCCGGGCCAGAAGGAGAGAGTGAGACCGAAGCCTTTTTTGAGGGTGTCGAAGAAGGGTTGGGGTCGACGGTCTGACAACCCATTGAGCTGGAGAGATGTCCTCGACGTCTGAGTCTTCAGTATCAGAGGAGCTAACACTTCCTTCGGCCTACTGGTGTTCTGGCACGTCGACGCCTTCTTCGAAGATGTCGTTGGGAATCGACGCGGACGAGCGAGCCATTGTTCTTCGAGCTTGTCGGTCCCGAATCGTCTTTTTGGAGTGGAAAGAGGCACAGGCGAAACAGTCTTTGGCTTCGTGCTCCGGTGAGAGGCAAAGGTTACACACCTCATGTAGATCTGTGTGGGGAACTTCGACCCACATTGATGACACTTTTTGAATGGCATCCTTTCCATGAGCCAGAGAGTAAGGCCTTCGTCGACGACCGGAATCAAAGACTTCGAAGTGGTGAAGAATCGCGTCGATGTGGAGCGTGATCGAAACAATACCGTCTAACTGGGTGGGGATTGCGTGCCGAAGGAAATTCGGTTCCAAACCGGAGCACAGGAAACACATCGGGGCCCGATGGCGGAAAAAAACAATCTGAGGATGGAGCCGATGCCCATGCGCAATGTGGTCCACAGGAGGAGTCACCTATCTCGTGACTTCCAAAGAACTTTTCAGGACCACAGCAAACTGCAACCATCCAGGCCCAACACTAGGTGTCGATCTATGCACAGTGTGCAATCTGCAGCTCATGTGCCTCGAACACTATGTTCCCCTGTTGCGGGCAATTGTCCTATGCACAGGAGCCCCTGTGTAGGGTTGGACCTATAAGGGCTTCATAAATGGGAGTAATGTTTCTGTGGGGGCAACTCCAATGAGACGTTTGTCTTGACTGACACAGAGTAGCGTATGGTTCAGGACCTCAACCACCTTTATTTTTTTATTTATAAAGTTTTATATAGCGCGAACTTGATCCTGAAGTATATCAGAGCGCTTTACAATTTGAGGCAAAGATAACAAATCCGAACATTAGTCTAACATGGAGAATCTAATGGGCATTGAATAAACTAGTACAAACATAACAGCTCAATATAACCTCAGTGCACGAGTAGGAATGGGCTATGCGATGGAGCATAGAAGAAGAAAATTACAACAGACAAATGGATACTGAACATCATACAGTTTGGATACTGCATAGAGCTGGAAAAGAAACCACCAAAAGAAAAGAAAAGCACTCTCAGCAAAAGAACTAGCGCTCCTCCTAGAGGAAGCACAAGAACTCCTCCACAAAGAGGCCATAGAAACTACCCTTCAAAGAAAGAAACAAAGGGAGTGTACTCAAACTACTCCCTCATACCAATGGTGGAAGAAACGTTAAGACCCATCCTGGACCTACGGTTCTTAAACCAATACATAAAAACACAAACATTCAAAATGACATCTCTACAAGAAGTCATTCCTCAGATAAGGGACGGAGACTTTATGTCCACCATAGACCTAAAAGACGCCTACCTACACATTCCCATGAACAGGCAGCACAAATATCAACTGTGAAGCCCCAGGTCTTATCTGTAGGAGAGTAGGGTCTGCAATCCTATGATCACCCAGATTTTTGCTTTTTGCTTCACTGGTTTACGACTTTCCCTGGCTGTGGGCCTGCTAATCAGACCCACAGCCTAGCTGTTCTCTCTATTCCAAATTGTACCCAGGTACTGAATTGGCACTGGGCCCTCTTGTGTCCCTGTAACCAGGGCAGAGGTGTACCCAGAGGTCTCCGAGGGGCTGCAGCATGTATTATGCCACCCCTGAGCTGACTAACTAAAACAGACACAACTGGCTGCTTGACAGCTGGGGCAAGGTGGTGTACACACCCTTTGCTTTAGATATAGTATTCCTATATCTAACCCTAAAATGGACACATATATTCCTATCAGTCACTCCTATGGCAGGCCTTATCAATCCTGAAGGCAGAGTGCTTGGAATAATGTGAGATGGTGCTCTGGCATGAGCTGAGCCCGTTTGCAGCTTGCGGAACCAAGTCCTAATAGCTGTTCCATGATAACGCATACCATATACTCTTAAGTGCATTATAATCCTCGCGGTTATATGCCAACTCTGGTATCGCTTTATCAAAACATGTCGAGTAAGGTGTCATACGAATTGGAATACTAACCCCTCGCCAATTCTGGCGACGGGGTTAGCATTCCACCCTTCTAGAGGGACACGACATGTATGTAGCTGTAACCCCGGTTAAAGTTAACTCAAGCCTCAGCTCCACAAAATGGATGCTGCCACCGAGACACAAGTCTGCCCTCCTGCTGCTGGGAGTCCTTCCAGCAACGGAGGCCTGGACAAAGGGTTTCCTGTCAGGGGCGGTGCCAGCACCATCCCAGACAGGGTTTTGTGTATCCCAGGTAGGCAGGGCTTTAGAGGAAGGTGACTGCAAGTGGCACCCCGGTGCTCACTGTGCATAGGCCGGCTTGAACCAGTTCCAGGGGCACTCCAGCCCTGATCTGGGGAAAAGCCCGCCAAAGGAGAGGGGTGTAACCACCCCCCTCCTAGTCCCACCCATAGGGCAGGACTTAGTCGCGTGCCAGCCCCCTTTCCCAGGATAAAGGTAGGAGCAGGCCCCCTTCCAAATTAGATCATCTTTGAATCCTGAACCGACTTTCCACGAAAGGAACTCAAGACTCTTCTCAAGATTTCTCCCTTGTGACTAAGGAGTAGTCACCCTGCAGCAGCAGGCACCACCCAAGCATCGCGGTCTGCTGTAAGTCTCTCCTCCGGATCAAGACTGCCCAGCTCGACGAGAACCGGCTTCCCTGGCACCTCTGACCTCTACCTGCATCATCAGCCCAGCTGAGATTCGTGGGTGTGACGAGACCTCGAGAGACCGGCCATCTTCAAGACTGCACGACGCTTGTCCAGCACGACCACCGAGTGACCCTCGCCTAAGTGCTTAGGGGTCCGAGAAGCCCCAACCCTGAGCAGCTCCAGCACCGAAGTCCAGCCCCCTTGCATCCACGAGATCTGCGTGGGGCCCTTCTGCTCTTTGCTGCTCACCGCGTTGTCCAGGTCCCTTGCCCGCTGGCTAGTGGCCCTTTTGACGACGAACCACGACGACAACACCGCTGGTCTGGTTGCTCCAGACTAGCCCTTGCTCCCCTCCAACAGAGGAGCACCCTGGACCCTCCTGGTCCACTCCAGACGCCATTTTAAGTCCACCGCGTGGGCTTGCATTTGCCAAGAGTTGTTGCCCCAATCCTGGGTCCAGCGACGTCGACAGCAGATACCACCGTGGGACAGCTCGCCCTCCATCCTGGTCGCCGACAACGCCTCCTGGTCCGAGAGACTGCAGAGCCCAGCGTCGCCCACTCACCTGGTCGAGGTGACTTCGTCCGGTGCCATCCTGGTGCCCACCTAATCACTGGCTAGTGATTCAGAACTTGGTCCCCTCTGCTTACAGGTACCCATCTTCATCGATCCAGGCTTGGATCACCAGGAACTTCTTCACTGGTCGCCTGCCAGCAACTTCTTTCTTCAGGCTCCATAGACTGCAACGAGGATCTCCGACGTCTTTTCAGCCCTATGCAGCCGCAGCCCCTGGGCTAGGTAACCTGAGCATTTCGGTGCTCCAGCATAGTTTAACTATCTAAGTGTCAGGATCCTTTGTCGTTTCAGCTCTACCTAGTCGGGTTCGCCCGAGAACACTAACTTTGCTTTTACTAGCCTCCATAGACTTTTTCCCGCCTTACGCGTGAGAGTTCCCACTCTGCACACGACGTCCCTAGGCCTCCTGCTTGTAATCTAAAGGTTCAGTAGTCCAGTCCTAGCGATCCTAAAGCCTATGAGAATAGTTACTTACCTGCTAGTAATTCGCATTCCACTTTTGTAGTATATGGTTTTTCGTGCCCCTCGGGCATTTGTGTAAATTGTGCGACTTTAAGTATTTCTTTAAGAGTTTTGTTGTGTGCTTAGCTCCCTGTCTCATAAAGAGCCAGGGTAGTCTTGTTATAAATAAATATACTTTATTTTTCATAACTTGTGTGGTGTCCTTTCACTTGGTGTTCAAGGGGCAAATGTGATGGTAAAACAGCTGGCTTAACACGCCCTCTAGAGTTTAGCCTAAAGACTGCACGTGTCCATGTTACTAGGATAGCTGGTCTATCAGGTTGACTTACAACCAAAGATCAATAAGGGTTGTTTGGACTGATACAAAGTGTTCACTAGAATAGTGAACATTATATATCAGGCCAACTTCTCACATTATCAAATTTAGGCAATGTGTGATTGATCCCGGCTGTGTTCCTTTCCATCCCCACTACCTCCCACATTTTGTGCAGCCAACCTAACTTATTCGGGATATCGCCCATGCCCCATTTTGCCAGAAGAACCTGTTTGGCCGCCCCCAACGCTAGAGTGATCGCCCTGCCCCTACAGGACAGAAGAGTGTATGTGAGAGGGTTGGGTAGCCCCAGCAGGATGTAACTAGGAAATCTGGGGAGTTCTGTCTGATATATCTGATCCACTAAGGGCAGAATAGTCTCCCAGAATGCCTGTATCATAGGGCAATGCCACAAAATGTGGGACAGGGTACCCGCCTGTCCGCAATTGCGCCAGCAGAGATCGCTGCTGCGGGGCTTCTATTTGGCGACCCTCACCAAGGTGTAATAACAATAGTGTGCAATTTGTAGGAGCATTTCTTACCCCAAGGTGCTGCACGATGATGCCCGGGCCCTATGGATAATATCCGCCCATTCTTTGGGTGAGAACGCCCGACTCAGCTCCGCTTCCCACCTGCACTGGGGATTTAGCCAGTGTTTTTTCCTTGTTGAGAAAGCCATAAATATGTGACAGGAGGCGTTTATTGGAAGTGCGGGTAATGTACTAAAGCTCAAATTTTGTGAGGAGCCGCCATGCATGCAGATGGACCTGGGGCTGTGTGACCCAGTGGTGCAGCACCAAATACTGCCATATACTCTTAAGTGCATTATAATCAAAATATGCTTCATTGGGGAGCCTGTAATGGGCCACCAGTCTGGGTAAATCCACAATTCCCTGCTCGTCAAAGAGGTTGCCTATAAGTTTACAGTTTGCTTCTTGCCATTTCAAGTAGGTGTTCCCCACGAGAGAGGGGGGGGAGGGGGATGAGTCCAGGTTCCCAATGAAAGGGGTCAAGGGGGAGATAGCTGAGGTCAGCTGACACTTCTCCTGGGCCCTGTCCCACACTTTCATAGAGGCGCGGAGGACCGGGGAGAGGTACACGCCCAGCAGACGAACTCTAGGGAGCAAGGGAACCTTCCAGATGTGGATCCCTGCCATGCCCCTATCCATGAAGCACCAATGTTTTTCAATCCCTAGTTGGTACCATTCAATCATCCAGCACAATGGAGCTGCCTCGTAGTAGCGCCCGAGATGTGGGACAACGAGGCCTCCCTCGTCTTGCCTCAGGCACATGAGGTGACGGGCCATTCGCCGCTTCTTTCCCCCCCGATGAAACTGTTGATGAGTTGCTGCAATTTGGGCCAACGTCGTAGGAGGCAGACAAAGGGGAAGCGTCTGCATAATGTAGAGCAAACGTGGCCACGGACGGCAGCTATTTTGCCCAGCCAGGAGAGGGCATGCTTTTTCCAACAATTCAGTTTGTGGCAGACCCTGGCCAGTGCCTCAAAATATTCACCTGTGCTGTCTTCACTGTGGTGAAGAAAACCTGGATCCCCAAGTAGGTGATATCCGTAGCAGCCCAAGAGAACGGGAAGTGTAGCGATAATTGGTGTTGATCCACCGCTGGTAATGTAAGGCTCAAGGCCTTAGTCTTTCAAGTTGATTTTGAATCCCGCTGCCGCACTAAAGACCTCGACCTCCGCCATCAGAGGGGGAAGGGATAGCAACGGGCAGGTTAAGAAAAGGAGCACATCGTCTGCGTACAGGGAGATCTTATGATCCCTGTTGCCCATCTGGATCCCAGTGATCGTAGGAAGTTGGCGGATCCTCTCGGCAAATGGCTCCATATAGAGCGCAGAGGGGAGAGGGGAGAGAGAGGACACTCATGTCTCGTGCCGCGTCTGATCTTGAAAGGACGGGAGACCACCCATTTAACCCGAATATGGGCCTGTGGACCATGATACACGCAAGTCACCAATTTCCACAATCTCTCCCCAAGCCCAAATCGGCAGAGGACCTGTTGCAAGTAGGGCCAGTGGACCCGGTCAAATGCCTTTTCGGCATCCACCGAAAGGAGTATCACCGGGGTTTGCGTCAGTTGCGTCTTGTCCAGTATGTGGCATAGTCGAGTCCCATCTCCGCAATTCCGATCTGGAATAAAACCAGATTGATCTGGGTCCACCATGCCTTGCATGTGGGGAGCGAGGCGGGATGCCAAGATACCTGTGAAAATCTTCAGGTCCATGTTTAGCAGAGAGATAGGGTGGTATGAAGCACACACTTGAGGATCCTTTCCCGGTTTGGGAATGACCACCACCTCCTCCATGGACATCGAGGGGTTCAGTTTACCGGATGCGCAAAAGGAGTTAAACAGTCGCACCAAGAGTGGGGCGAGGTCTGGTGTGAAGATTTTCTAAAAATCGACAAGGAAGCAGTCTTCGCCCGGGGCCTTACCCACCGCAAGTCCCTGGATGGACCGCAGAACCTCATCAGGGTTGATGTCTGCTTCCAGGTTAGTCACAGCAGAGTCTGTAAGCGGGGTCACTTGTGCCGCTTGCGTATAATCTCTGGCCGCAGCAGGGTCCAGACACTTTGCAGAGTAGAGAGCCTTGTAGAAGGCCTCAAATTCAGACGATATGTCCTCATCCACCCGCAGGGTTTCCCCCTGTGCATTCGTGAGTTCCGCGACCAATCGTGCCGCCATCTCAGCCGAAGAGCGTGCCACTAAAGTCTCCCTGCCTTGTTACCTCCCTCATAGTAGCGTTTAGTGCGGAGCAGGGCGTATTCGGCACAGTCGAGATATAACGCCCGCAATTGCTTCCTCGCCTGTGTAAGTAGCCACTGAGTTTGGACAGTCCATGTATGGAGATGCACCCCCTCCAGCTCCCTGATTTGATCCTCCAAATCCCCCCCCTTTGCCTTAAGGTCCCTGTTCAGGGCCCCCGCTATGGCTATGCAGCGTCCACGCAGGACCACCTTTAAGGCATCCCATAGTATATTGACCCCCACTGAGCCTCCATCGTTTATCTCCAGGAAAGTTTTAATAGCACCACGTAATTCAGTGACATTGGCGTCATAAGTCAGCAACTTGTGGTTTAATCTCAATGAGCGCTGCCTTGAGGAGCCGCCTGGGAGTAGCAATGTCAGGACCACCGGTGAGTGGTCAGAGTGAAGCCACACCAATAGTTACATAGGCAATGGATGCCGTGACCCTAGGTGAGGTCCAAAAAAGGTCAATGCAGGCGTATGTTTGGTGGGCCGCGGATAAAAGGTGTACTCGCGTGCTGTTGGAAAGCGGTGGCGCCAGGCGTCAGTGAGGTCAACCGACTCAATCTCCGATCATGTCGGAGATCGAGCCAGAGTGTCTGCCCCCACACTACCCAAGTGTCGACCTGTCAAGATCCGACACCGGAACCAAATTAAAATCGCCACCAATGACGAGATCCATGTCCGTAGACTCCAAGATTGAGCTCATCGTATCTCGTAAGAAGGCCTCCTGCTGCTCGTTAGGGCTATAAACCGAGGCTATTGTATGTATTCACTCTCCCATCAACCCCTGCAGGGCCAGAAGGCGCCCAGCGACCTTTGTATGAGTACCCACAACCTTCCCCTGAAAGTGCGTAGCTAAAAGGATCGCCACTCCAGCCTCCTTCCACAGCTCCGATGAGAAGTATTGTCTATCGAACCACATAGATCTAAGCTGCTTCCATCCGCCCGCACAAGATGGGTCTCCTGTAAAAGACAAATATCGCATCCAGCATCTCTCAAGGCAAGAAGCGCGCGTCTGTTTGCGGGCGAGTTAAGGCCTCGCACATTGAAGCTCATATTCACTACCTTAACTTGTGTCATATGTTGATGTGAGGGGGTTCGGGTGTGCACTGACTTGGCCTGTCCCAGGGGTAATCATCAGCAGTGGGGTACCCGCTTCTTTCCCTCCCTCAGCCTGCCAGCAGGCCCCACCACCAATACTTCCTCCGCCCGCAGCAGTGTCTCCCAGTGTCTCTCTAGCGCAGTCGAGCAAGCCCAGTATGTGTGCGTGGAGATAGGCCCCGGATATCTAACCCAGTGTTCAGCACCCCCCCGAAATAGTAGCGTGATCAAATCACACAAGCTGCACATCCCCGGTGAGCACAGCAGTCCCATCCTCCTCCTCAAGGTGGTACCTGCTTCCTCACCCCCATCCGCAGCCCCGCCACCAAAATTGGCGAGTCACCCTACCTGCCTGTGTGATGGCAGCAAATTCCTCTTGGGTGGAGAAAAAGGACAGAGGAAATGAGGGAAAGAAAAAGGGCAGAAATAGAAAAAGGAATGCATGAGAGAATTTCAATAACTTCTTCCAACTGGAAAAGTAAGCACGGACGTGCAGGGATCCACGGAACCGGCAGTCTGTCATCGAACTCTTGTAATGGGGCTCCCCCCCCACCAAGACCGATGTCTTATACTGTTGGGATCGGACCAAACGTTCTGCCAACAGATCGCGGGTTTCCGAACCCCAAGGGCCACTCAGTGCCCGAGCCCTCCAGATGCTGTAGTTGTTGCAACACGGCCTCCCATTCCGGTTGGCGCTCCTCATCCGATGGTTTAGTCTGGGCATTTCCCCTGGAGCCGCGTCTTCTACCTGGTCTCGGGATCCTCCCAGCCGAGAGTCCACTGCCAAGGTCATAGCATTACCGAGCACAGCCTTCACCTCCTGCATATTCCACACCCCATGTGTTTCATTCTGCCAGACGAAGAATACGCGAAACAGGTGTCCCCATCGATACCGAACGCCCTGTTCACGTAGGAAGGATGTGACAGGCTGCAAGTTTTTGCACTGCTGAAGGGTGAGGGGTGAGATCTTGGATGACCCCCCACCTGGAGACCCTCAAATTCCACCGTTGTTCGGTCTTGTGTGGCGGCCATGATGATCTCTTTCTGGCGATAAGAATGCAGGCAGGTCAGGATATCTTGTGGTTGGCCAGGGCCAGAAGCAGGCTGCCCGGCTCGGTGTACACGGTAAAACACGACCTCCTTGTCCCTTAGCTCAGGAGTCATGTGCTTAAAGAAACAGAGGACCCACTCTTCCAACTTGCCGCCATCCGCCTGAAGTGGCACGCCCTTGATTCGAATGTTAGAGCGCCTCGAGCTGTTTTCTATGTCTTCCAGTTTGAGGTACAGCTCCTCATTCCGCTCCCGAAGGTCGAAGAGTTCCCTGGCCTGGGTGGGGAGTTCCTCCTCACGACTGTCTACGTTGCATTCCAGAGTGTTCACTCTATCCCCCACCGTCCGGAGCTGCATGATATTGTACTTTATTGTAATTGCATTTATATAGCGCTTACTACCCCTGACGAGGCTTCGAAACTCTTTTTCGGCGGGTAGAACGCTACTCCGGGACCCATAGAGGATTAGTGTTGAATTAGTATAGTGAAACATGCAAGTACATTTTAAGTGGTGGATAGGTTAGTCAGTTATTTGGATTTGGAATGATAGCAGAAGGCTAGAGGAGGAAAAAAAGGTTTGTATCTATGTAGTGCTTGTTACCCCTGATGGGGTGTTGAAACATGCTATTCAGGAAGCCCATAAAGGATTAGTGGTGAATTAATATGGTGAAATATGAAAGTAATATCAGTGGTGGATATTAGTCAGTTATTTGGAGTGAGAAGGATAGCGGAGGGATAAAAGGGGAAGAAAGGTTTGCATTCATATAACACTTGTTACCCCTGATGGATGTTGAAGCGCTTTTCTGGTGAGTAGCACGCCACTCCGGAACTCAAAGGATTAGTGTTGAAAATTAATATAGTAAAATATGAAGAAATTTGAGTAGTGGATATGTTATTCAGTTATTTGGGTAGAGAAGGGTAGGTGGCGGGATAGTGAAGGGAAAGAGGTTTGTATTTATATAGAGCTTGCTAAGCCTGATGGGGTTTTGAAGCGCAAGTGGGACGCTACTCTGGAACCCATCAGGATTAGTGTTGGATTAGTATGGTGAAACATGAAAGTAATTTTAGTGGTGGATATGTTAGTCGGTTATTTGGATTGAGAAGGGTTGGGGAGGGGTAGAAAAGAGGGAAGAGTTTAGAAAGGTTTGTTTTGGGAGTTCGGTATAGTAAGAGGTGTAAGATGATGCAAGGAGGGGTAGAGTAGGAGAGAGTTTAGAAAGGGTTATTTTGGGGATCATAGTAGTGGTATGGGGTTTGGGGATAAATGAGAGAGTGGATGTTGAGGATATATTGAGCGAAGTATAGGTTGAGAAAAAGGGATGTGCATTGGAAATGCTAAATTAGAAGAAAGTGATAAATATATAGATCCATAAGTACATTGAAAGTATATAGATGCATAATGGAGGTATGTATATTGGGCAGCATTGCTGGCCCTGGTCCGTCTCAAACAGGCAACTGCCCTTGTCTTCTCCACCCTTAGCTGAGACGCCCTAAGCCTGGCCTTTTATAGCCCTAGTAATCAGGTGACCCTGTCAGCCAATGGGAACCCTAGCCCTAACACTATCCAATCACAACACTAGCCCTAAAAATCTAGAACCAATAGGAGACCAGGACCTTACAACCAATCTTAGCCCTAGTCCAAGCACCCAATCAGTTCAAAAACCCTAATCTCTACATACAATAGAGGCCCTAGTCCCACCCCAAGCCCAAGCAACCAATGGCACAGGAAGCCATTGTCCCTACTTCCAATAGAAAGCCTAACCCTACTCTTAGTCCCTACTCTTAGTCCCACAACCAGTCCAGCAACCAATCACACCAGAAGCCCTAATCGCTACCTCCTTGCTGGGGAACACCTTCCTCTGAATGGTGTTGATCTGTGCGCCCAGGAAGATCTTCACCTGTTCTGGTTCCATTGAGGATTTCCCCGAGTGTATTAAGAATCCCAGTTCTGTCAGCATCTGTGTGACCCGCTGTGCATTAAGTTGGCATTGTTTGTAGGAACTTGCCTTTATCAGCCAGTTGTCGAGGTAGGGGTAAACATGAATCTCCTCCCTCCGTAGATGCGCCGCTACAGTTGCGAGGCATTTTGTGAGGACCCTTGGTGCGGATTTTAGTCCGAAGGCCAGGGCTGTGAACTGATAGTGCGCTTTGTCAATGGCAAATCTACAACTCAGATGTTTTGTGGAGGCTGGTCTTCCTCCGCTCTCCACTTTACTCCCTCTCCCCCAAACATTTTTACTGCAAATTAGCCCATCCCATACCTGGTAGCATAGGGCAGAGATGGTACTTTGTGTCTGCTGGAGGCTGATGCCGGTTTACTCAAGAGTAGAGATGCAGAAGAACACCAGAATTTCCTCAAATTCTCTTAAGCAGCAACATCTGTGTTGCAAACTAGATTAATGCGGTTTGACTGGGCTTTGCTTACGTTGAACAGATTTCTAGCGTTGGACTTTCAATTTCCAAAGATCAATAAATCTTACCAGTTACACAAAGTAAATGTACAGCACAACGTCTGCTCAGTGGACAGATCAGTTTCAGAGCAATAGATGTTATAATCCTCATCCTATGCTTAAAATCTTTGCTAGAAAAACAGACATATGAGGCGAGCAGATTTGGAGTGTTGGTGTGGTAGAACATGCCACATAAAGGCGCAGCTCTCCACCTAAAGCACAAGTTACTACTTGTGTAACGATATATCTGTAAGAGACATTAGTTAGTATTAGATTCCTTACCTTAGAATATCCCCAGGCGTCAGACTGGATCCGTAAACTTTTGCGTAGCAGTACCCTTGCGCGTCGGTAGGCGTCGTCTGCGGCTCCGCGTCCGTCGTCGGCGCCGTGATGACATCGTCGGAGTACTTAGACGCCGCCTCCGCGTGCTGACGTCAGTTCTTAGACACAGCTTTTCCGCGCCAGAAACACAGAGCCATGTCAAAAAACCAACACTGGTGCCATTGAAACTAGGGCCCTGAAAGGGGTTAACCCTAACCCTAGATATTGGTTCGCAGAACGGGGAGGATGGGTGGGTCGGTAAGGAATCTAATACTAACTAATGTCTCTTACAGATATATCGTTACACAAGTAGTAACTTGTGCATCTGAAAGAGACACGTTAGTATTAGATTCCTTACCTTAGAATAGATACCCCAGCAATACCAACCCCGGTGGTGGGTCTGCGAACCAATAATCACACCAGAAAGTCCTGGAGGACGGAACGGCCAAAGAAGCCATCCCTCCGGACTTGGCTGTCCAGGCAGTAGTGTCGTGCAAACGTGTGCAGCGATGCCCACGTAGCTGCCTGACAAATGTCTTGTAAGGGCACTCCCCGGCCCAGGGCAGTTGTAGTCGCCGTGGCTCGGGTAGAGAGCCCGCAATCCAACAGGGGGCTCCTTTTTAGCCAAGGAGTAGCATGCCTGGATACACAAGATGATCCACCGGGAGATGGTCCTCTTGTGCACCACTTTCCCCTTCTTCGCGCCCACGTAACCAACAAAGAGTTGGTCATCCACCCGGAACTGGTGTGTGCGATCCAAGTAAAATGAGAGCGCACGTTTTGGGTCCAGACGGTGGAGCCGCTCTTCCTCTTTAGAGTGATGCGGTGGCGGGAAGAAGGTTGGCAAGGTGATAGACTGCCCGATGTGGAATGCCGTGACAACCTTGGGCAGGAAAGATGGCTTAGTACGCAACACCACTTTGTCCGGATGGACAGAAAGGAAAGGTGGAGTACAAGAAAGGGCCTGGAGCTCACTCACTCTCCTGGCAGAGGTGATGGCAACCAGGAAAGCAGTCTTCAGAGTTATAAGGCGGAGAGGACAGTTGTGAAGTGGCTCAAAGGGAGCGCACATCAGAAACGTAAGAACCAGGTTCAAGTCCCACTGAGGCATCAAAAACGGAACAGGAGGAAACGTGTGTGTGATGCCCTTAAGAAATCTATTTACAATAGGGGACTTGAACAAAGAAGGTTGATCAGGCAGCCTCAGAAAGGCTGAAAGGGCAGAAAAGTAGCCCTTGATAGTGCCCAGAGCAGAGCCCTGCTGGGCAAGAGAAAGAAGGAAGAGAAGAACCTCAGAAAGAGGGTCAGCAAGAGGATCCACAGTCTTTGCTGTGCACCATGCCACAAATCTGTTCCACCTGCAGGCGTATACCGACTTTGTGGAGGGACGCCTGGCTGCCAGAATGACGTTACAGACTTCAGGAGGCAAGTCAAATGGCCTCAACTGTCGCCGCTCAATCTCCAAGCATGGAGGTGGAGACTGGACAGGTTCGGGTGGAGGACCGTCCCCTGCTGCTGCAACAGAAGGTCCTCCTGAAGAGGCAGACGAACCGGGGGATCGACTGACATACTGAGTAGCTCTGGATACCAGTACCTTCGAGCCCAGTCCGGAGCCACAAGGATGACTTGGGCCCGGTCGCGCTTGATCTTCTTCAGCACTCTGGGCAGAAGTGGTATAGGCGGAAAGGCGTACAGTAGACCGCAGCTCCACTCGCGACGAAAAGCGTCTCCGAGCGAGTGCCGCCTTGGAAATTCCAACGTGCAGAACTGATGACATTGCACGTTCTCTTCGGTGGCGAATAGATCTAACCAAGGCTCTCCCCATTGTTGAAAGAGGCCTTGCGCCACGTCCGAGTTCAGACACCATTCGTGATCCATCATGCACCGACGGCTGAGCTCGTCCGCCCTGGCGTTCAGAGAACCTGCCAGGTGTTGAGCCACCAGGGTCACGCCCTGGCGTTCCAGCAATTGCCAGAGGCGCAGAGCCTCTTGGCAAAGGGTCCACGACCCCACCCCGCCCTGTTTGTTGCAGTACCACATGGCGGTGGTGTTGTCCGTGAACACCTGCACTACACTCCCCCGGACAGAGGGGAGGAATGCTTTCAGTGCTAGACGAATCGCCCGTAACTCCAACAGGTTGATGTGGAGCCGGGCCTCCGCCGGAGACCAGAGGCCTCTGATCTCCGCCTCTCCCATGTGGCCTCCCCAGCCCTGGAGGGACGCGTCCGTCACAACTACGTGCTCCGGTTGGGGAAGGGAGAGGGATCTGCCGCTGACCCAATCCCGGTCCGTGAGCCGCCACTGCAGCTGTCTCGCAGTGCCCTCCGAGATCAGGACGTGGTTGGATAGGTTGCCCTGATGCTGGGCCCACTGAAACTTCAGGTCCCACTGCAGAGCCCGCATCCGCCACCTGGCGTGATGCACCAGCAGGATGCAGGAGGCCATCAGCCCCAGAAGCCGCAGCGTCAACGTGACCGAGACCCGGGATAACGGCTGAAAGATGGGAATCAGAGCCTGAATATCCCGGACCCGGTGTTCGGGTGGATAAACCCGAAACAGCGCCAAGTCGAGAACCGCTCCGATGAAAAGGAGCTTCTGAGAGGGGCACAGGTGTGACTTCGGCACATTGATGGAGAACCCCAGCTGGTGCAGGAGATCTGCCGTAGTCTGGAGGTGGCTGACGACTGTCTGGGGCGAGCCCGCTTTCAACATCCAGTCGTCGAGGTAGGGGAAGACTGAAACCCCTAGCATGCGCAGATGAGCTGCGACCACCGCCATCACCTTCGTGAACACCCGTGGGGCGCTGGTAAGGCCGAAGGGGAGCACGGTATACTGAAAGTGCTTGTGGCCAACCGTGACCGCAGGTAGCGCCGGTAGGCCGGCAGGACAGGGATGTGGAAATAAGCGTCCTGCAAGTCCAACGCTACCATCCAGTCTCCTGGGTCCAGGTCAGCCAGGACCTGAGCCACTGTCAGCATCTTGAACTTCTCCTTCCGGAGGAAGCCGTTGACGTTCCTTAGGTCCAAGATAGGGCGTAGGCCCCCTTTGCCCTTCTTGGGTACCAGAAAGTAGTGGGAGTAGCAACCACACCCTACTTCTGGCCCAGGAACGCGTTCGATGGCCCCCTTGGCCAAGAGGGCCGTAACTTCCTCCTGCAGAAGTCGCAAATGATCCCCCGATACACGGTGGTTCTGCGGTGGCATGGCTGGAGGAGTCGCCTCGAAGGGGAGGGAGTAGCCCCTTTGGACGATCTGCAGCACCACCTGTCCGAAGTGACGGTGCGCCAGTGGAGTAGGTGATGGCGAACCCTGCCCCCCACTGGCGTCACATGGGCCTGAAAGCACGGACTAGGAGGGTTTTAAGGTGGATGCTGCGGGGGAAGGTGTGGACTGACCTCGCCGTTGTCCCCGACTGCCGGGACGGCGGTTCCCACGGCCGCCACCGCGTTGGGTATTACCCTGCGGAGCGTGGCTGGCAGCACGTGTGGGTGCACCCCTTCCATGGCCACGAAAGGAATGAAAGGCAGCCGATTGCTGGCGCGGGGCCGAGAGGCCCAAGGACTTGGCCATACCACTGGAGTCCTTAAAGCGCTCAAGCGCATGGTCTGCCTTGTCGCCAAAGAGGCGACGGCCATCAAACGGCATGTCCATCAAGGTGTTCTGGACATCGGCCGAAAAGTTGGCGGACCTCAACCAGGCGTGACGTCTGACCGCCACCGTGGTTGCCAACGCTCTACCTAGTGAGTCGGTGGTATCCAGCCCACACCGTATAGAATATTTGGCTGCAACCCGGCCCTCCACAAGGGCTTGGCCGAGTTTGGCCCGTACCTCCAACGGACACTCTGGCAGCACTTCCGCAACCGTATCCCACAGAGAGTGGGTGTAGCGGCCCAAGAGGCATGCGGTGTTGGAAGACCGCAGTCCCAGACCAAGGGACGAGAAGATCTTTTTGCCGTACTGCTCGTACCTCTTGGATTTCCTGTCCGGCGGTGCCGACGGGAATGCGGTCTGGGAATTGGAGGCCTGGATGACCAGGCTCTAAGGGGTAGGGTGGGTGGACAGGAAACATAGGTCGCCCGGTGCTGGGCGGTGGCGTCTGGCCACGTTCCTATCTGCGGGCGAACCCGTAGCGGGCTTGGACCAAGTGCCCAGAAGAACGTCGGTCAAGGCCTCATTAAAGGGCAGCAGAGGCTCGGCCGAGCTTGACTGCGGTTTAGGGACCTCAGTGAGGAGATTAGTCCTCACGGCCGCGACGGGGAGCTCAAGGCCCAAGGCCTTGGCAGCCCTCATCAACACCACACTGTAGGTTGCCCCCTCCTCCAAAAGCCACGGTAGGAGGGGAGACAAAACCAGTGTCTGGAGAGGTGTCCTGGCCACTGGCCTCCCCAAGGTCTCCTGCCCAGTCCTCATGAGACTGACACTCTCGGGTCAGAGGGTCCTCAGACCCCTGCCAATCCCCTTCATCACCCATCTCCTGAAACTCAGGGTTCTCAACTAATGGGGCCTGTTCATAGAAGTGAAACTCCCCAAACGACGTCTGGAGCAGCGCCCATCGGGGCCGTCCCGACGTCGGAACAGGAATGAAGGGGGCATCGGGGACGGCGCCGCCTGATGGTCGTAAGGTCCACCGGCGGTGTCGGGATAGCAGGAACCTGCGGCGCCGGGCCCGAAGGCGTCTGCGGCGTCGGAGCCGAAGCAACTGACGGCGTCGGGGCCGAAACCCCCGACCCGCTGGGCCCGAAGGTGCCGCGGAGTCTGTCGGAGGAGAGAGTTTCCTCATGGCCACGAGGAAGCGCTCGATCTCCTTCGGCGTCGCGTTGAGCCCAGGGACCGGAGGGTGTGGAGCTGAACGCGGAGCCCGCGACTCCAATGGAGCCGCGTGGGCGGTGTCACCCGAACCCCCGGCCGCATCGCACGAGCGTCAGGGGGAGTCTGCAGAGCGATGACGCCTCTTGGACTTCTTGTGCTTCTTACCTGACGCCGACTTCGACCCGGAGGAGTGCGGCCTACTCGCGGAGCTGTGGTGGCTCCGAGCACTCGACCTGTCCCTCGACCTCCCGCGGGACCGAGACCTCTCGCGGCGCGGGACCGACTGCCGGAGTTCGAGTCGCCTGCGGGACCCGTCCCGCCTGGCTTTCGAAGAGAGGGCCCGGCAGTCGGAGCAGGCCTTGTCGTCGTGATCGACGCCTAGACAAGTTGAACACAGGTGGTGAGGATCCGTGACCAACATCGTGCGGTCGCAATCCTCGCAGTGCTTAAAGCCGGGCATCCCTACGGCACCAATCGGAGTCGAGAAATGATCAAAAAACAATCAAAAAGTTAGTCAAAAATTGACTAGGGTTACTGCTTTTTCCAGGTCTGCGCTTGCTGAGGCGGCGACTAAGTACTCCGACGACTTTATCACGGCGCCCACGACGGACGCGGAGCCGCAGACGATGCCTACCGACACGCAAGGGTACTGCTACGCAAAAGTTTCAGGATCCAGTCTGACGCCTGGGGATATTCTAAGGTAAGGAATCTAATACTAACGTGTCTCTTTCAGATCCTTGTGAACTACCCATGGTTCCCTGCTTTCTTGTTGCATAATTTTTTTGCCACTGTAAGCCAGACAGGGCATTGTGATTACTTAAATTGGTTGCATTCATAAATAACCGGCAGGCTTGGGAGGTATTTACCAATCCAAAGTCATAATTCTATGCCTGGAACAGTAAAAGATTTTCGTTACATTTCAGCTTGGTGTGGATGGCACTTGCTAATTCTATGCATAAATCTTTGCTAGAAAAACAATGTCGCTGGTGTAGTGTTCCATACAAAGGAGCTGCTCTCGGCTCTAAAATTTGGGAACCACCCAGTGTTCCTTACTTCATTTTTTGATCACATACATATACACACATATACACATAGATACAGTGAAATGGGGTGAATTTGATAGCTCCGCAGCTACCAAATAAATTGACTGTGCTCGTGTTTTGCTTCCCTGGACTGGACTAGGAGACTTGCTTTACGATATTAAACCCGTGTTCCACACCCATTAAACGAGCCACCGCTTGAAGTGGCCGTGGGCACTATGTAATCAAACGTTTTTATACACACACGACTGGAGAAAAATAATATCAAGTAGCATTAATATGTGCAATCCGTATATATAAGAGGACGTGTCCCATATGTACAATACTCAATAATTAGTCAACACTATTGCTAATCAGTAGAGACAAATACAAAACATTCTGTTTCACATCCGTAGCACCGCTTCCACTGTTTTACAAATGAGCATGGTTACATGTGTACATTTCCTGCAGCTTGAGAACTACAGGTGGCATGCACATGGTCGTTTCAGTAGGCCATCAGTGCCAACAGACAAAAAAACTAAGGTAGCGCATTACCTGTGAAGGAAGCTCTCCAGTCCTTTCTGCTTTTTCTGCCTCACCAATCAGCACACGGAGCGCGGCATAAGCTGCTTCCTGCTTTGCCTGCTTTTTGCTGTGTGCAGTGACAGCAGGGAACTAGCGCCCTCCCACCTTTGCTTGAAAAACGAACCTGAAGGACAAGAGCATTCGGAGGTGATCCCTGGGGCCGGGTAAGTGCCGCGGTTCACCTCGGCGTGTCCGGGCCCGGTCTTTTATTATGGCAAGGCATTTGTCGGTTGGGAGCTGGCATTTAAGCTCCGAGAGTCGACTGCCAGTGAGAGTTCCGTCCCCAGTCCGTGTCCCCACACTGCCCCCTACACAGGCCACTCACCGCTGCCCCTTGTGTCCGCAGGTACCGCACTGCACCGTGCGTCTCGCCACCAGCCTGTCAGGGGCCACATCCAGTCCTCTGGTAGGCCGCCCCACGTGTCCTCCGCTCCTCTGCTCCAGGCGTGGTTGCTGTAAGCAGCGATCACCGGTTGCAGCGCCCAACCTCTCCGGCTAGCTCCCTGGGGCCGGGTAAGTGCCGCGGTTCACCTCGGCGTGTCCGGGCCCGGTCTTTTATTATGGCAAGGCATTTGTCGGTTGGGAGCTGGCATTTAAGCTCCGAGAGTCGACTGCCAGTGAGAGTTCCGTCCCCAGTCCGTGTCCCCACACTGCCCCCTACACAGGCCACTCACCGCTGCCCCTTGTGTCCGCAGGTACCGCACTGCACCGTGCGTCTCGCCACCAGCCTGTCAGGGGCCACATCCAGTCCTCTGGTAGGCCGCCCCACGTGTCCTCCGCTCCTCTGCTCCAGGCGTGGTTGCTGTAAGCAGCGATCACCGGTTGCAGCGCCCAACCTCTCCGGCTAGCTCCCTGGGGCCGGGTAAGTGCCGCGGTTCACCTCGGCGTGTCCAAAGCACAAGCCGCGTCACCACTTAATTTCCCCGGCTCTCAATCCCACAAGTCGCTGCTGCTGTATCAGGCCCCGCAAAGGCCGCCCCCCAGCTCCGGGCGAGGTCGGAATCTCGGCGGGCCTTCTGCTTCACTTCGCTGTCAGCCCACAAAGACCTGTCCACCACCAACTCAGCGGGTACCGCAGTTCCGGGGCCCGCTCCCAACTGGGGAGCTACTCGGGATGGCCTGCACATTTTGTCTCCGGCGCCACTCGCAGCTTCAGGGTCACTGCGGCTGCCTGCTGCGTTGCTCGGGGGTCTCCCGGACGTCTGCTTCAACTCATGCTGTCCAGTGCATCTTACGGACACTGCGTGGCCCTTTCGAAGGTCCAGATGCCGCCAATGGACACTGTATTTCGGCCTCGGCAAGTGGAGTCCCAAGGAGTCCGTGTTACTCCGTCGCCATCTTAGCCACCATTTGATTACTTTTTAAGTTAAGTTTGCCAATTGGAGTGATATGCCTAGATATTACACTAAAACATTTCCTAGATAAAAGGTAAGTAATTCAGTTTTAACACACATGCAGTTTTTCAATGTTTCAAACAAACCAACTCCACACTTGATACAATTTTCAAGGAAAAACAGTCAATGTGTTCCTATGGGGAAAATGTGGTTATGGATAACCGGTAAGTACTTGGTTGTGGGAGTTGGTATTCTGGGGTAAGAACCAGGGTTCCCCCAAGGTCAAGGATGCACTCTTGAAACACCCTCAGCGGCTCTAGGGCGGACGGGTGCAGAGTGCTGAGGTCCAATGTTATCCAGTGAGGGATAGGGGGCCTCCGGTTGGTGACTGCTCACGAGCAGGCCACAAGTTGTCGGTGCAAAGCTCCTGGTGTTAGGCTCAGGGCAAATGGGGATCCGGTTTAGCACACAAGGTGCACTCACAGAGCCCAGGGGCAGGGACTGCTTTTGCGTCTGGTGTCCTGTTTTCAATGTGAATTGCTGGTTTGGGATTTTGTCTGCAGGCTCGGTGCAGGAAGACTTATGGGAGGAACCAACAGCTGGGCTAGTAAGTTGGAGTGGCATGGGGACGTAGGTGCACCTCTGGTTCTCTTCTCCAGGGCGGCTTGATGCAGGGGTATCTTTTGAGGTCGTATTTCACCTTACCGGGCCACTCGCGGTGCCCTCTTTTTGCATGGTTGCCCCCACTTTTTGCCAAACTGCTGATGTACTTTGACAACGTGTGCTCTGAGTTCCTGCCAAACAGGTACTCGGGGCCTATGTTCTTTCCCTAACACTGCTTTAAAACAAAACCCAATGGCACTTTTTTGCCACAGGTCAGTCCCTTGTAAATGGTATTATAGGTACTAATGGTGCTGTGGCCAGGGAAGGCCTTTAAGGGCTGCAGCACTTATTGTACCACCCTTAGAGGCCCTGCACCTTTACACACTCACACTGCCATTGCAGGCTGCGTGTTTTGGTGCAGAAGTTAAGAGTCAACATGGCATCCCTGTGTGTCATGCCTACAACCCACTGCTCTGGCAAAAGTCAACACCCCGCTAGCTGGGTGAACTATGCCAGTGGTGAGGGTACAGGTGCATGAGCCCTGTACCCCTACAGTGTCAAAGCCAATTCTTAGACATTGTACGTGCAGAAATGCCATTAAGAGTATATGGTGCTGGGAGTTTGTCATTACGAACTCCACAGCACAATAATGGCTTTACTGAAAACTGTTTGGTCTCAAACTTCTCAGCACATTAAACCCACACTGATGCCAGAGTGGGATTTAATGAAAAATGCACTCAGAGGAGATGCTCCCTGATAAATGACCTATCTCTAGTGTCCTGGATGAGTGGCTGCTCACCAGCTGCCACCACCAGACATGTTTCTGGACCCCTGGGTCAAGAGCATGCTGCTCTCGGGGATCTGAAACAAAGCACATTCTGGGACGAGGTGCCAAGCCTCCTTCCACAGGACAGACAGGATCCACGAAGGGGAAGCTTCAAAGATTTGTTGCGTTTGTGAGGGAGAATCGGTGGGAAAACCAAGTGAGGAGGGAGGTGTGCCCACCTTTGCCATACCCACCCGTCAGGTGGGGGAGGCAAAGTGAAGCACAACTCTCAGTCCCTGCCATCTTGCAGACGGGGGGACTCAGCCAACCAGAGAGTGGCATAATAGGGGGTGTACCCACCGCAAGGAAGAGACCCATTGGTGCCGACCTTTACTTTCAAACAATATGTAGGAGCTAAGAGGGAATACAGAAAGGGTCGCCCTCCACTCACAGTCTACAATGCAAATTAAGACCCAATCCACTGGCGTACGCCTATATCAGTGACACAAGGGGGGTTCAAAAATCCTACTCCCCACTATTCTCTTATCCACTTGATAAGGAGAAAATGCACTGTCCTCCGCCAACGTTAAAACACCTGTTCTCCCGGGCAACACCACAGAACAACCACTCAAAGTGCACCAGACTATAATTGGTCACACAAGTCCACACCCGACATTGGACCCTGCTCTTAATAGAGCAAAAAATTGTGAGAGAAGCAAGTGACCCCTCACGGAAACACCACCATCGGGGTAACTGGTATGCAATTTCCAGACAGGCCCCTGTCTCATCATCGGTAGTCACTTGCTTCTCAAAGAAAAATAAGCGGAAAGGAAAGAGGTGTCCAAAACAATCAACATATAAAGTGACAAATAGGGAAGTGCAGAACTATCTGCTAGTGACAAACACACACAAAGATAACTGAGTGCCTAAAAACACACACAGAGCACACCAGTCCCTTAACCAATTTTATTCATAGGGCGGTGATCGTGTGCTATTAAATATTAAAAAGGCTGGTAGCTAATCATGCCTACCATTACCTACTGCCAGTGCCGACATGTTTCACTGCTATGTTGCGTTAAGCAGTTTCATCAGGGCTGCACTCAAATGCTGCCACTTCACTTTTTTGGACACTAGTTCTGTAACGTGCTGCCAAGAGAGAACAGGTAAGGAGATATCATTAAAAACATGCAGGCCTCCGGGAGGCAAAGAACGTACAACGGGGACACTAAGTGTGGTAAGGAGTAAAATATTACCAGGAGACGGCCCAGCTAATCATACCAGCCGCTCCCGTTTCATCAAGGTCAACAGGCACTTCTAACGTTAGTATGTCCCTTGTTTCTTTCGTTTAAAAATCATTTCTGCAGGAAGTGAAAAAATACATGAGATTGTATAATGTAATCTCTAGAGCGTTATTCTACTGACTTAAAGTGTACCCAGTAGTACCACGCTGTTAGATTCAAAGGTACACATACTACGGCAAGCCGGGACAGCCTGCCTCAGCTATGCCACCACGTAAAAATGTCTCTCGTCTGCATATCCTGGAGACCTACCCCACCGGAGAGGTCAAAACACCATTGCGCTGTTATTCACAACACAGCTGTGCCAAAACTACATACTGTGCCCAATGCTTACTTGGAAGTGAAACAAAGAAGTACTCGTACTCTCAGATCGATCATCACACGTCCTTCCTTTAAAAACTAACTCTGCGCAGCGCTTACGCCCGCTGCAAACAACACATTCCAAAGAACCCTAAGGTACTTCCCTGTCGGGTTACTCACGGACACCTCCTCACCATGACGGGCCAGGAAGACGCCTTTCCTCAGCCGTGCCGGTGGCTCGTCCAGAGAGCCTACAAATGCGTGGAGTTGGCGGGACCACGCCCATCACGTAACACGTGATCACGGCCTCGAATGCGGCGGCCATCTTAGCCTAGTCACAACTAACGAATACTCATGCTACACTGCGTGTATTGTGACTTACTTCTCCCCCAAAGGAGTTCCAAGGTGCCATATTATTGGGAGTCTACTCTCCAAACCATAACAGGTTATAGGTAACTGGTGGAACAAGTGCAGAGGAGGCACATATTCCTACCTCCACCAGGACTGGATGTTAGTACTGTCCTCCTTGTCTCATAACTATAACTAGGGGTATAACATCCCTCATAATGCCATGGTCATATATGCCACTAGTTGATAGATCAGGGGTATCCAACAGAACTCTTAGGACCAGAGGAAGTGTAGACCACCCCCCCACAACCAACCTATACCTAGGAGACGCAGAATCAATATGTATTATGTTATGCAGATCAAAGGTCTCTACTAGGGCAGAGTGCCACTCACAGTTTAATCCTATTCCATTCTATGATCTCGTTGAGACCAATCCTGTCAGTTTTCTTGTTGTAAATCCAGCGTGCTTCCTTAGCTAATAGGATCTCATCAATATTCTGAGGGGAACCCCTGATCTTCTCAAGCACTGTCCACTGGAAAGTATGTTTCATAGTAGAACAGTGTTGGACCAGCTTAGTTGTTAATTTGCCCGCTCTGATAGTGCTCACATGTTCTTGTATACGCACTTTGATCTTTTCTCGTAAGATCCTAGGTGTAGGTTGGTTGTGGGGGGGTGGTCTACACTTCCTCTGGTCCTAAGAGTTCTGTTGGATACCCCTGATCTATCAACTAGTGGCATATATGACCATGGCATTATGAGGGATGTTATACCCCTAGTTATAGTTATGAGACAAGGAGGACAGTACTAACATCCAGTCCTGGTGGAGGTAGGAATATGGGCCTCCTCTGCACTTGTTCCACCAGTTACCTATAACCTGTTATGGTTTGGAGAGTAGACTCCCAATAATATGGCACCTTGGAACTCCTTTGGGGGAGAAGTAAGTCACAATACACGCAGTGTAGCATGAGTATTCGTTAGTTGTGACTAGGCTAAGATGGCCGCCGCATTCAAGGCCGTGATCACGTGTTGTTACGTGATGGGCGTGGTCCCGCCAACTCCACGCATTTGTAGGCTCTCTGGACGAGCCACCGGCACGGCTGAGGAAAGGCGTCTTCCTGGCCCGTCACGGTGAGGAGGTGTCCGTGAGTAACCCGGCAGGGAAGTACCTTAGGGTTCTTTGGAATGTGTTGTTTGCAGCGGGCGTAAGCGCTGCGCAGAGTTACAGTTTTTAAAGGAAGGACGTGTGATGATCGATCTGAGAGTACGAGTACTTCTTTATTTATTTATTCAAAGTTTTATATAGCGCGAACAAGATCCTTACAGATATCAGAGCGCTTCACAGAGACAGGGGCAAGGGCAACAGGAATGAACAAGATAATGGGAGCAATATAGTAGTCACTAAACATAGAAGATAATAATAATGTACAGAAACATATCAAAACCTATCAAAATACAGTCAGGTAAACAAGTAATATAAATACAGCAAAGAGTAGCATATATTGGTCGTTAGAAAGAGAGTAGCGTAGTAGTGACCCCCTAGGTAGGAGGATAGTGCCAAAGGGCAGGGTGATCAGTGATACAGCGCGATGCAGAGACTCAGTTCCAGTCTCTGTAAGGTTCAGGAGATCTTGGCCAGAAGGATTCTCTACACCTCTTTCTTGAAGAGTGCAGTGGAGGAGATCAGCCTCGTTTCACTTCCAAGTAAGCATTGGGCACAGTATGTAGTTTTGGCACAGCTGTGTCGTGAATAACAGCGCAATGGTGTTTTGACCTCTCCGGTGGGGTACGTCTCCAGGATATGCAGACGAGAGACATTTTTACGTGGTGGCATAGCTGAGGCAGGCTGTCCCGGCTTGCTGTAGTATGTGTACCTTTGAATCTAACAGCGTGGTACTACTGGGTACACTTTAAGTCAGTAGAATAACGCTCTAGAGATTACATTATACAATCTCATGTATTTTTTCACTTCCTGCAGAAAACGATTTTTAAACGAAAGAAACAAGGGACATACTTACGTTAGAAGTGCCTGTTGACCTTGATGAAACGGGAGCGGCTGGTATGATTAGCTGGGCCGTCTCCTGGTAATATTTTACTCCTTACCACACTTAGTGTCCCCGTTGTACGTTCTTTGCCTCCCGGAGGCCTGCATGTTTTTAATGATATCTCCTTACCTGTTCTCTCTTGGCAGCACGTTACAGAACTAGTGTCCAAAAAAGTGAAGTGGCAGCATTTGAGTGCAGCCCTGATGAAACTGCTTAACGCAACATAGCAGTGAAACATGTCGGCACTGGCAGTAGGTAATGGTAGGCATGATTAGCTACCAGCCTTTTTAATATTTAATAGCACACGATCACCGCCCTATGAATAAAATTGGTTAAGGGACTGGTGTGCTCTGTGTGTGTTTTTAGGCAATCAGTTATCTTTGTGTGTGTTTGTCACTAGCAGATAGTTCTGCACTTCACTATTTGTCACTTTATATGTTGTTTGTTTTGGACACCTCTTTCCTTTCCGCTTATTTTTCTTTGAGAAGCAAGTGACTACCGATGATGAGACAGGGGCCTGTCTGGAAATTGCATACCAGTTACCCCGATGGTGGTGTTTCCGTGAGGGGTCACTTGCTTCTCTCACAATTTTTTGCACTATTAAGAGCAGGGTCCAATGTCGGGTGTGGACTTGTGTGACCAATTATAGTCTGGTGCACTTTGAGTGGTTGTTCTGTGGTGTTGCCCGGGAGAACATGTGTTTTAACATTGGCGGAGGACAGTGCATTTTCTCCTTATAAAGTGGATAAGAGAATAGTGGGGAGTAGGATTTTTGAACCCCCCTTGTGTCACTGATATAGGCGTACGCCAGTGGATTGGGTCTTAATTTGCATTGCCGACCTTTACTTACCAGTAACGCCCCTAAATCTTGTATGCAGGGCCAGCCCTAAACCTTTCCTCCTCAGCCCTTAGAAGCTGTGCTGAACTAAACAGAGGAGGACACCCACTGACTTGGCTCCAGCCCTACCGGCCTGTCCGCACCTCAAACGTGCTCCAGGGAAATCCTGGGGTGTCCTGCAGCCACCAGCCCTCAAGAACCCGAAGAAGCTGCCCTGCCTTCCAAAACCAAGTCTTTGTCTCCCGTGAGCACCAGAATTGCTTACCCACAGACTCTGACGAGAAAACAGAGTAATCTCAAGAGAGGTATGTAGCCCACTAGCCTCCTGCAAGTACTCTGCATTGGGCTGAGCGAACTACTCACATGGGCCACAATTGTTGTCAGAGTGGGTACCTGTAAGAAAATGGGCCATGGTTTGTGTGGCCTGTACAAGTAATGGGTCCACGATTACTAGGAACCAAGCACCCTTGACTCTCGCAGGGTAGCAAGGTAGAGCAGTCAAAGGCCTACTCATGGGAGGTGGCGTGGGCTAGTTATCACCAGTCACTGGCAGGCAATAATAACCCTCAATACATGATTGCCATCTCTGTGCTTTTTCTTTAGAAAAGGAAAAGAACATTACACACACACAACTAAATACTATAAAGTAATTTACAGCTATATATAAGGCTGGGGTAAATATCTTTAATGACATTACATTTGACCCCTAAAGCGTCATGACCCAAGTCACAATACCCCCATCACTGCACTCTCAGGATGTAAAACAAACGCTTCAGAGTAAGGAGTGCCTGACTTTTACCAAAAAAGCTCGGGAGAGGGGAGGTGGGGGCATAATTTCTTCAATCCTTTAAACTTAGGATCACCTTGAATTAAACATTCTTTAGGGGTTTTTTTGCATGGAGGGAGGGGACTGCTACACCCCCACAGGCCGCCCCCACTTCCTCTTCTCCTCATTGGTGGGAGCCTATGCTGTCCTCGGGCCACCGCCACATCGGTAACCTTGGTCAATTTCATGTCTCACAGGGCACTATGGGCCACTCCAGTGAGGGAGCATGATTAATAAGGTGTCTAGTTTCCTTTTGTTTTTTTAAGTTGCCGGTGTCTGGTCCAAACCAGGCATGCATGGCCTACCGTGTTGGGGGCAGCCCACCCATGGCTGCCCTAGACGGCTCACTGCCATCTGGCATTCTCCTCTGCTGGTGTGAAAGCCGGCAGCATGCTTGTCCCCTGTGCACTCCATGTGGGCAGGGTGCCTTCCTCATGTAGGCTGAATACACATTCCAGCCAGAGGCAGACCCCCACCAGAGCTAGGGAAAGCATGGTGGTGCTTCCCCTGCTCCATCTCTTGCTCTGGGCACGAAATGAGGTCCTGGGCCCCTATGCTATTAGTTAGGGAGGGGGGGGGGTTAGCATTCCCTGATCCTCATTGCTTTAGGGGCTTAGAGATAGGGCACCGGGCCGCTTTACGTCTTTTTTCGGGGGCACGACAGTGTTACCCTGTTTCTTGCTGTATTGGAGCTTGGGGATAGGATCCAGGGCCCCTGTTCTTTTAGTAGGGAGAGGGGGAAGGGGCTGCTGGAGGGGGAGGGGGGGGGGGGGGGGAGGATGGAGAACGCAACCACGCTCCCTTATGTACTTTTATGGCGGGAGCCTGTTGATGTGGTTCTGGGCCCCCTTTGCAAAAACTGGGCCACGGATCTGGATTCCCGGGCTTTATAGAGCTCTGGGGAGGGGGACACACACATGCTCCCTCTGAGGCTCATTAATTAAATATATCACTTGCATCGAGCACCGGGCCCTGGCCCACCCCAGGAGTTTTTGTAGACTTGGCAGCAGAGCTCCATTTGCTCCTTTTTCAGCTGTCTGGCTCCAACAAAAAGCACACACTACCTTTTGTAAGGGCTTTTGAATGGGGGAGGAACGTTCTAGAGGCCAGAAACCACAGGCCAATCCTAGGGTGCCATATCACCACTCTACCCCTGTCCCCGCCCTCCTGCAGAGTATGCTGGGACAGTTCAAGATTGTGCCATCCATGAGTCACTGGTCACATTTCCTCTGGGGATCTTAGCTCCACCCCTTGCTGACATCACTGCCAGGGCTTTTCCCACCAAAACTTCAAAGAGGAAGCCGCTCCTGTGGTGGCTCCACAGGTCTGGACTCCTTTTGTTCAATGGTTCTGGGCTTTTCTCAACCCAGGTACAGTAAGACAGCTAATTAACAGATGCAGATTCTCTTCACCACCACTTCCTCCTCAGGAGCAGAATAAAGCACAGTTATTTACTCCCTTTGACTGTGTGGGAGGGGGCCCTTTGTTCCTTCTGCAGGAAAGCAATGCACTTAATTTGGCACAGCTGGGTGAGAAAAGGCCTGAGCTGAGAAATAGGCCAATTTTTAATGACCCGTAATGTGTTTATATATCTGCTTGGGAATGTGCATAGTTGAACGGGTGCACACTTAACCCCAGTTTGATATCTCGCTAGACTTTGTAGGTGAAAGGGAAGCAAAACTGCACTTTAAGGCACATTTGACCCTATGTGTATCACTGCAGAAAAAATAATAAAACAATGTGAATTTACTCGAGTGCTCACTAATTTTATAAGTGCTACGCAAACAAATGATGGACGAAATTTTGAAAGAATCACGTATTCATCCCCGGTCACGAGATCTGGGTTAAATCCATCTTTCTTTTGCTCACCATGCCACCCCAGTTCAGAATTAGTCATGCGCAAATAAGTCTTGACTGTGTTCGTCATGGAAAAAGTCCAGCCCGAACTGTCAAGCCAGGTCCTCCCTGGACCGGAAACAAGCATCCTGGGACCGGTTTCAGGGTATTATCCCTCATCAGCCAGGCTAGCTTGAATCCAGTGACACACTGAGCAAGGGACCCATGTGCGGGCATATTCATCCCGCGTAGGACGAAAAGTGCTGCGCAAACAAATGATAGTCCCTTGATCACTTTGCCAAATGATTCAAGCTAGCCAGGCTGATGAGGGTTGTTACCCCAAAAACCAGTATAAGGATGCTTGTTTCCGGTCCAGGGAAATCTTGGCTTGGAAGTTCGAACTGAACAGTTCCCATGAGGAACAGGGTCAAGACTGGTTTGCTAATGGCTGGGTTAGAACTGGGGTGGCGAAGTAAAGAACGATGATGGTTTCAACCCAGATCTGTGACTGGTGTGCGTGTTTGAAAAGTTTCAGCGATTTGTCAATCATATCCTTGTGTTTGCTTTGTTCACCCTAATTTAGCAGGGTATGCCCAGGCATGGTTTCCTTGCTCACTCTGCCACTGGATTCAAGCTAGCCTGGCTGATGAGGGGTATTACCCCGTAAGCGAAAGTGGCTCAATATATACTGGACTATAATGAAGTACAGTGTGTATAGAGTCCACAAACCCCAAAGGTATAACAGAGGTTAAAGTCAGGACTGACCTTACTCTCAAAAGTGGTAGCTTGGTCGAGCAGTAAGGCAGTACCAGAGGGCAGTGCAAAGCATTTGTTGAACACACTCAGTCAGCAAAGGATTTCACACACTCAAAGACTGAACTCCAGGTCAATTGTTTTTATACCAAAAGGTATAGTTGTTTTTTTAGAACCAACAGGCATAAAATATACTTTGCTAGATATGAGAGCTCTCATGTAATTACTTTGCAAGGAAGCAATAAAGTGTGTAAACACAATAGGTAGAGGGGTTGCTGAAGGCAACTTCAAGTCTAGACTAGCTTTAGCGTCATTCTTGATAGCGCTCTGCTATTGTGCAGCTTCTCTGATTTTAATTCTTCCCGTTTTAGTGTTTTGTGTTATTTTTGTTAGCGCAATCTTTTTCCCTGATTTTAACTTGCCGGTCACGCTTACCTGCACGCTGCCATTCTCACTTGCACCATAATCGAGCAAATCACCGCATTTCGCGGGTCCCTCGCCAGTGTCTCGACGGCGGCCATATTGAGTGAGGGGTGAGTTATAGCGCGGTCTAGTCCGCATTTAGGAGGCGCAACCACTATAAATAGGAGGCAAATCCTAGGCGGGCTCCTAACTAGCTTTAGCGTCATTCTTGATAGCGCTCTGCTATTGTGCAGCTTCTCTGATTTTAATTCTTCCCGTTTTAGTGTTTTGTGTTATTTTTGTTAGCGCAATCTTTTTCCCTGATTTTAACTTGCCGGTCACGCTTACCTGCACGCTGCCATTCTCACTTGCACCATAATCGAGCAAATCACCGCATTTCGCGGGTCCCTCGCCAGTGTCTCGACGGCGGCCATATTGAGTGAGGGGTGAGTTATAGCGCGGTCTAGTCCGCATTTAGGAGGCGCGACCACTATAAATAGGAGCCATGCAGACGCGCAGCGTCATCGCACAGCGGGATCGCCGGATTTCTACCGGAGTTACGCCTGAGTTCAGCCCGTCTGCACCCGTCCGCGCTGAGGACGGGCTGCAGGACGTGCTGCCTTTTACCATCATGTCCTCCGGTAGGCAAGCTCTGGTTGGTCGTGTATACTACTCTTCTTCGGCATTACTTTCACTGCGACCCTGTATCCCCACTTCCTGCACCTTATGCATCTTACCCCGTCATTATTTTTTATGTGCTGGTTGTGGCTTCTCTACTGGCAAAATGCAGCTCTCTAAGACACAACAGAGTGTTAAGCATTACAGGGGAAAAAGGAAGCCTACCAAGGGTCATACTTCTTCTCCTTCCCCGCTCCATTTCTGGAGCCTAAATTGTAGATCGCTTCCTAAGAATAAATTAAACATCTTCGATTTTATTACTGAGGAATCCCCTGATGCTCTGTTCCTGACCGAGACTTGGATACATGCCAGCTCGGGTCCGGATATAGCCGCAGCTATTCCTCCCAACTATGTTGTGCTGCATCAGGATAGACCCTCAGGTAAAGGTGGTGGAATCACAATCATCTTTAAATCTATTTACCAATGTAAACTGGAATTATTACATCTTCCAGGTAGTGAGGCAGCATTGTTCAAACTTATGATTAACCCTCGAATGACGCTTTCCGGTCTGCTAATTTATCGGCCGCCCGGAAATGCCGCGTCATGGATCACCTCACTCATTGATTGCCTATCAGCAACACTACTAAAATCAAATAATTTCACCATTCTTGGTGATTTAAACATCCATTTAGATGATGTTAATAATCCCCTTAGTAAATCTTTTCTCTCCGATCTTGAGGTTTTTAACCTGAAACTTTGTAATTCCGGAGCTACTCATCTTGCCGGTCATCTCTTGGATCCTATTATTTCTACTCTGTCATTTGATTGCACTTACTCGGCGCGTCCGCTCGTCTGGTCTGATCATTATGTGATACATTTCGAGCTACCACCTGGTCTATATTCGGCCAGTGTTTATGTGGAGGAAATTAAATCATCTTATCGCTGGGACAGGCTTGATGTAGCCGCTTTTAATCTGCGTCTGACTGAGACTATTCCATCTTTTATCAACACTGAGCAGAATTTGAATGCTCCCATTTTTGGTTGGCTGACAGATGCAGTGTCGGTTCTCGTTCCTCGGTCTAGCAGCAAATGTAGATCCTTGCGCCCACCAGCACCTTGGTACTCGGATGAGCTTAAAATCCAACGTGCTAAATGTAAAGCCCTGGAGAGGAAGTGGAGGATGTCTTACTCTGCTCCTTCTAAAGTGATTTACAAAGAAGAATTAAAATTCTACCACGCAAACTGTAAACTTGCTAAGGCCTCCTACATCGCCTCTACAATCACCTCAGTGCAAAATTGTCCCCGGACTCTTTTTGCCACAGTTAAGAAACTTACAGGAGCTGATACCACTCCTGCGCTGCCGGCTTTAGATGGTATACAATGTAATGCCATTGCAGACTTTTTTATATCCAAGGTTGAGGGCATTTATCAATCTTTGGCCTCCCTTTTACCTGCAACTGATTTCTCTCAACCCAGCTCTTCCTGCAATGCTTTCGTCTCCCCCACTGAGTTCATTCACAACTGGACATTATTTGATGACTCTTCCTTCCTGCCTTGCCTAAAAAGCATCAGGTCAGGTTCTCCGAGGGACCCTGTCCCTATGAAGATACTGAAACAACTTGACCTTGAACCACGGCGATTCCTAATGAGGCTACTTAACATCTCTCTCACTGAATCTCGGGTAGAACAGGACTGGAAACATGCCATGGTCGTTCCCCTGCTTAAAAAATCAGGTGCTGACATCACAAATCTTGCTAACTTCAGGCCTATATCCCTGCTGCCAGCCTGTTCCAAAATATTGGAGCGTCATGTTAACACTCAGCTCAATGAGTTTGTTGAAAACGTGGGATATCTCCATCCATCCCAATCAGGCTTTCGCGCGAATTATTCCACCGAATCCGCACTCCTTGGGGTGACTGAGCGACTCCGACACGGTATCGATAGCGGTGAGACCTTTGCGCTTATTCTTCTTGATTTAAGCGCTGCTTTCGATACCGTGTCCCATTCCATCCTATTGGAGTCTCTCTGCTCCCTTGGTGTTGCTGGACCAGCGCTTGCCTGGGTGGCCTCATTTCTTAATGAGCGCACTTTTCAGGTTTTCTCAAACAAAGCTGAATCTGCGATTTACTCCTCTGCTTACGGCGCCCCTCAAGGGTCTATATTGAGCCCTTTGTTGTTCAATATTTACATCAGACCACTTGCTTCTATCGTAGAGGACGCCGGTCTGTCTATATACTCATATGCAGACGACACGCAGATTGTGTTTTCTTTGTCTAGCAGCAGGGCTCAGGACACTTCTGCCCTTAAAATTGGCCTCTCTCGTGTTGCAGCTTGGATGCAAGCGCATCTGCTAAAGCTCAACGGAGACAAGACCGAGGTGATCATACTGGGTAAACATAAAGATCTGTGGGGCTCTAGACACTGGCCCAGTGATATGGGTCCGTTGCCTACCCCCGTGCCTGTTGCCCGTAACCTCGGTGTCCTGATTGACGATAAACTTTCGATGAGGCAGCAGGCAACGAAGGTCGCTGCAATCTGTTTCAATACTCTACGCTGGTTGCAGAAGATCATATGGATGTTGCCTGAGTCCACTCGAAGAACTGTCGTACAGGCCCTTGTGATGTCTCGTATCGACTATGGCAATGTGCTCTATTTAGGAGCAGATAAAGCCACAATCAATAAACTCCAGGTTGTACAGAACTCAGCTGCACGCTTGTTGCGCAATGTTCCACGGAGAACGTCCGCAATGCAAGCTCTGCGTGACCTTCATTGGTTAAAAATTTCTGATCGTATGGTCTTTAAAACTTTGTGCTTCCTATTTAAGATTCGTCAGGGTTCTGCTCCCATCTACCTGCTCAATCTTGCCCAGCCATATCAGCCTGGCCGCTCTCTTAGGTCATCCAACAACAGCAATCTTGTGATTCCTAGGATCCGACTGACAAAAATGGGAGGCCGTTCATTCGCATATCTAGGACCCAAGATGTGGAATGCTCTCCCGTTGGCGCTAAAAACAGAAACTAGCCTTTTTGCTTTCCGTAAAAAATTGAAGACTTTTCTGTTCTAAGTTCTTCAGTTCTGTTTTTTTTTCTCAGCTACAGCTTGTTTTCTTCTGTAGTCTGTCCCTGGTGCCGGGAAACCCATTGCGGGTAGCTGTGCGCAATACAAGTTCAATAAAATAAAAAATAAATAAAAATAATAGACACTTTAGCATTAAGTTCAATGGATTGTCATCATAAAAGTACATTACAGATTACTTTAGTAGTTCCAGGACTAGATCCTAGATTCAGTCCTTGGGCCTAAGCTGAAACCAGATTAGCAAAAACATTTTAGTTACTGTAGGGAATTTTCATGAATATAAAGTAGTTTTAAAAGTTCACACTTAGAAACTTCTCAATGAAAATCTGGCAATGTCATTCAATGCGAGAAAATTTAGGTTGCAGGTAAAGTACGATCGCGTTACTTGTGTAATCCAGTACTGGGCTCCAAAGGCAAGCCCTGGGATCTTAACTTAAAACAGGTAGGTAATTGCGTTTCAGTATTTCGTATGATTTTTATAGAATATTTCAAGTTTTCAAAAGTAGACACTTAGAAAGAAATTTCATAGAAAAGCATACAATGGGTTCCTATTACTAGTAAACCCGGTAAGGATTACATTTGCGGTTCAGTACTCGGCTGCAAGGTACAGCACTGGCTTCTTCCCTGCTCACAGGTGAGTACTTCGGAATTCGGCTGATTTTATATGAATAATTTCAGTTTCCAAAACTTCACACTTAGAAAATGTTCGAGTCAAAATTGGTCAATGTTATCCAATGGCAGGTAAGTGAGTTCCGGTTTCTAGGTGAGTACTTGGCTGGTGAAGTTAAGGTTCTGGGTATAGACTCAGGAGTCCCCCAGGGTCAGGTAAGTACAGTTGGTTCAACCCCAGCAGCACAGGGGTGGCAGGGTGCAGAGGTAGTTAGGCCCAATGATATCCAATGAGGGAAAGGGACCTTCGGTTGGTAGCTGCTGGCTAGCAGGCCACACAGCTGTGAGAGCTGGGCTCCTGGTCACTTGCTCAGGGCAAGGGGGGGGGGGGGGGGGGGGGAAGTAGGATAGGACCAGGATTGCGCAGCCCGCGGCACTAGGGTGGCTGTGTGCAGGGTGCTCTTGAGCCGTCGGTCGCTCAATATTATCCAATGGGAAAGGTCAAAAAGGAACAAAGGCTCGGGCCGGAGACTCAACAGGGGCGACCAGCACTTCAAGAGGTAAGTTGGGATCTTGGAGCACAAGTAGGTACCCCAAAGGGAGGCACAGGGGGCTGTAGGGCGCCGGGTGCAGGGGTGTCAGAAAAGCTTCCCCTCAGCTGGTCGCGGTTGGAGTGGCCCCTGGTTCTGAGTCTGCAGGCGTCGTCTGGTTCGTCGAGGAGGGTCTTTGGGCACTGGACTTCGGGTCCCAGTCGCCGGGGGGGCATCCTCGTAGTCTTGGTTCGGTGGGGCACGGTCCGGGCTCGGCGGGTGCAGAGTGGGCTGGTCCGGAGCTTCCTGTCTAGCACCAGGGGGGGTAGTTGCAAAGCATCTGCTGATGGGAGTCCCAGTCTTTAGGAGAGTCAAGGCAGGCAGTTCCTCTGGGTGTCCCAAGGTTTCTGTCCGTAGGAGTTGCCGGGAAATTAGGCAGGAGCAGATTCCAGGATCAACAGGACAGTAGGGCTGGGGCCAAGTCAGTTGTTGTCGTCCTGTTAGCAGCTGTACGGCGGGTCTTCTTCCTCTTGATCTTCTTTCTTCTTTTTTTTGTTTCGGGATCTGAGGAAGGAAGGTTCAAGGAGCCCCTAAATTCTGAATTTAGGGGAGTTACAGGTAGGGCAAGGACAGGGACCAATGGGTCCCTGTCCTGGGGTGAGTACACCCCCTAAGCCTGCTCCTCTCCTGTGGGAGGGGCGCAGGAGCCTAGCTGGGATTGGGCAGGGCTCTCCATCTACAAAATGGCCGGAGCCCGGGGTCGTGCTTCACCTCGTCTCCCCCACCTGAGGGGTGGGGTTGGCACAGGCTGGCACCCCCCCCCCCTTCCTGACGTAGTTTTTCCCACCAGTCTTCCCACCAGAGTGGGGGTTAGAATTGGTTGGGACCAGTTGCTGGGGAAGGCAAATTGTCTGGAGAAGTTCACATAGGCGGCATGCCTTTGAAGCCTCCCCCTGCCCAGCCTGGGGTAGGAGACTTAGCACCTCACCCAGGATCTGCATTGTTGCAGGCCCAGGAGTGCGGGGGCTCTCCACCCCGGGGTCCAGCAACATGTCTGCTGTGTGGCAGCCTCTGCAGCCACTCAGCCCAGACGTGGATTGCAGGTTAGGGTTTCAGAGGGCATCTCTAAGATGCCCTCTGGTGTATTTAAATCCCACACTGGCATCAGTGTGGGTTTAATGTGCTGAGAAGTTTGGTACCACACTTGTCAGTCTTCAGTATAGCCATTATGGTGCTGTGGAGTTCGTAATGACAACCTCCCAGCACCATATACTCTTAATAGCATCACTGCACTTACAGTGCCCAGGAGTGGCCCTGGGTACTGTAGGGACACAGGGCTCATGCAACCTGTGCCCACACCTCTGGCATAGGGCACCCAGCTAGAGGGGTGACTGAATTATGCCAGGGCAGTGGGTTCTGTGGGCATGGCACACAGGGATGTGTGCCATGTCGATTTTTTGGTTTAGTTCTGTACTTAGGCATCCAGCCTGCAAAGGCAGTGTGTGGGTGCCAAGGTACAGGGCCCCTGAGGGTGGCACAATAAGTGCTGCAGCCCTCAGGGGTCTTCTCTGGTCACCATGCCCTGGGTACCTAGAATACCATTTCCTAGGGGCTGACAGGTGGCCAGAGATGCCAATTGGGGTTTTAGTTTCAGCACAGTTTTAAGGAAGGAACACAGGCCCTGAGTACCTGGTTGGCAGGAACCCAGGGCACACTCAGGCAAAGCACAGCAGCAGTTCAGAAAAAAGTGGGGGCATACCAATGCAAGAAAGATGGCACTTTCTCACACCCCGAAACCAGTCCCAGGATACTTGATTCCGGTCCAGGAAAGGTTTCAGTACTCCGTTCATCATCTCCTTGTGTTCACTAATATTATAAGGCTTACACCAGGTCAATATCCAACCCGGCAGAGCGCCTCTCTGCACCAGGCTAACCTCTGCACAATTACCATGCTGCGCACTACAGTAGTCTCAGACGTACATCCCTCACACATGTGCTGCGTCACAGTGGCCTCATCTAAAAAGACGGACGGACACTGGCGGTAACACGCACAGTTTGTTTACTGTGTGAATTTCGTTGGTGAGACACCAGTTTGTAAGGCTCACTGACAGTTAAAGGTCCAAAACAAGGTGATGGGCAGAACCCATTTCGCTACACTGCAGAAGAGGCAATGCAATGAATATTTCCGCCCACCTGAAGGTCTAGTGCAGAGACTGATATTTTGGTCAGACTCAGGTGCGACGTCGGTTCAGTGTCGGAGAGGATGATCAGAACCACCACTTTGGGAGACGGGGTAGGTGTTGACGTACCCTAAACTGATGTAGGTTTGGGTGCTGTAGTGGAATTTGAGCAGAAGGCAGAAGTGACTCAGATGGTCCAGCTGGCACTGAGAGCAAACCCGTCAGCAGTAGCCTAGGTGGAAGACCTCTCTACTATGTGGGGCCAAACATTACACTTCCTTCACAATCACGCACATAATTCCCACAATTAGGCAAATGTCAGGAAACAGGCTTTTTGCAGGTTTCACCCCAAATTTTGCCCCCATCTGGACTCTTATGCACTGGTGTAATGGCTCTGAAATGCCTTGAGCCCTACTATCCAAGACTCAGAGCATGTGCTTGGACCCTTGTAAAAGTGTATGGTTGATTGGCTTACACCCAATTGGCACAGCTTAACTTACTATTAAGTTTCTAGCATATGGTACCAGGAGCACCTAGGGATTGTAAGTTAGTGTCACTCAAAGACTGCAGCACTAGTTGTGCCACCACGCATATGACAAAGCGAATATCTTCCAGACTGCCACTGCAAACTGGTAGAGCATTTCAGGTAATGGTAAAGGCCAAACCTCCCTTTTTAATATGTATAAGTCACCTCTGTAAAGCCTATGAAGTTCCAAGGCAGTTTGGAGCATGTTAAAAAGTAAACCAAGTTTTTTACATGTTCAGACAGAAAAAACTCACAATTGTCATTTTGTATTGAGCGAGAGGCTAGTGGCCCAATTGACCAGTACTGGGTTACACGCTGACAACCCAGCTGTTCTAACTTCTGAATGGAACTACTAAAGTTGGTACTACATGGCATCAAACAACTTGTTACATTAAGCCAGACATGAAGCTCAAAATTTATGCAAGTTGTTGCTTCATGCAACTTTTAGAAAGTTGCCACTCTGTGTCCAGGTTTTTCAGTGGCCATTTGCAGATGCAACTCACAAGACAGCCTTCTGCCACCTGGGGAAATGCGTCGACGGCTCCAAGGACAGGTAACAATAGAGGCCTCCCGCTGGAAGCAGTGCCACATAGGGTGTTAGCCCAAAAGGCTGCTTCAATGGAAAAGCCACCTTTGAAGGGCAAATAGGGAGAACATGTGGGAGGGGCTGCACTACTGTGTAGGTAGACAGGCTAGCATCAGAGTAAGAGGGAAAACAGTTGCCAAACTGGTTTTACTGTGGGCGTGAAGCCCTCAGGTAGTCACACCTCTAAGCTAGGCCTCCAAGCACCAAATACCGGAAGAGAGGTTCAGCCATCTTGGGAGTGGGCAGAATAAAGCACTCTGGGATAGCCAGATGACACACTTCACAGGAAATGTCATCACGTGGGGAGAGTCTACGTAACCCCACTGGCTAGTGACTGCTTCCTCCCATAGGAGCACTTTCTGGGCATAAAAGAGGCAGGACAATGACAATTAGGATTCTGAAAACATCACTTTAAAACCGAAATCCCTGACACACAGGGACAATGCACTTTAAAACAGAAATCCCTGACACACAGGGACAATGTTGTACACGCAACATTTAGTCAGTATATGAAGCCATGCCTTACCATTTGGCAGTACAGTGGGTTTCCAGTTCTTCAGTAGCTTTGTGAGTTCCATCATGAATCTGGAATAAGGCTCTGTAAAGATGTTGTCCAGTCTGCCATTTTCAAATAGGTACTATAAATAGGAAAAAAACAAAAACTACTGTTTTTTTGTGTGGATTATTTCGCTGCTGCAACTACAGAACTTGAGTGTTATCTGACACGTTCACTTACTTTGAATTATTTCAGTGAGAACAAAATGGGAAGCAAAATGTAGTCCATACTTTACAATAACAAGTTACTTACCTTAGTAACGTTCTTTGTGATGAATATTCAATCTAACTGTAGATTCCTCCCCATTAGGGGTGGGTGGCACTCGCAGAGTATATCGAAAACTCCGCAAGATATCACAGAGTTCCACTAGTGGGCAGAATCGGCATGTCACGCTGCCCATGCTGAGAGGCGTGCCGGAGGGTAGATTTTCTACTGGAGCAGCAACCTTTCTCACCGCGAACGCGTGCAACCGCCCACATTGAGAAAATCTCACTGTGTGCTGTCATACTGCCTGAAAATCACGTGAGGGGAGTCCAATTCTCGCTCGCCAAATTACAGTTGGCAAGCCCTGCACGAGAAAAAAACTACACCAGGTGGCGGAGCTTCGGCTAAACTCCACGTTACAAGCATAACGCAGAGTGGGATAAACTCTGCTGGAGCAGAATTTATTGCCCACCCCATCTCACCAGGTGTAGGAAGCTCGCTCTGTACATACTATGCGAAAATGAGCTATAGTGTGCACAGAGTCCAGTGGAACCGCAGTGGTGAAAGTAGATAGCACCTTACCCTCTATTCGTGGTAGTGTGGGCGAGCAGTAAGGCTTTATCGGAGGGTAGTGTTAAGCATTTGTTGTACACACTCAGTCGAGAAGAACAAGTTACTTACCTTCGGTAATGCTTTTTCTGGTAGATACAATATCTGCCTGTGTATTCCTCACCTTGTGAATATCCCCCCTGCGTCAGCAACGTTCGGAAATTTTCTTCGTAGCACGCCGACGTGGGCGACGTCACAGGAGTACGACCTCGCGCCTGACGTCACCGACTCCTTATCAGGTCCACGCCGGCGTGATGACGTCAGTTCCGCCCTTTTTTCCGTGCCTTCGAGGCACACGGACGGACCAACGACAGCAAATATGCAAATATACAATGTACACAGTACATACAAATCAAAATCGCACACAAAGTGTGCAGCAGAAATAGCACAATAGCAGAAAACATATATACATAAAGACCAGGTATAACAGAGTGGACAACGGGGAGGCGGGTGGGCATGTGAGGAATCCACAGGCAGATATTGTATCTACCAGAAAAAGCGTTACCGAAGGTAAGTAACTTGTTCTTCTGATAGATACATCTGCCGTGTGGATTCCTCACCTTGTGAATAGAGTCCCACAGCAGTCCCCACTCCCGGAGGAGGGTGTCCACTCTGCTATACCAGGAAATCTTGGAGAACAGAACGTGCAAAGTGGCCATCCCTCCTCACCTCGGTATCCAAGCAGTAGTGCTTCGCGAAAGTGTGGAGGGAGGCCCAAGTCAGCAAATGTCCTCAACAGGTACACCTCTAGACAAAGCAGATCTTGCAGACTTTGCTCTAGTTGAATGTGCTCTAATACCCTCAGGAGGGTCCTTACCCGCCAAGGAGTAGCAAATCTTGATGCACAGGATTATCCACCTGGAAAGTGTGCGCTTGTGCACCGCTCTGCCCTTCCGACAGCCAGCAAAACCAAGAAACAGCTGGTCGTCCATCCGGAAGTCTTTAGTCCTGTCCAGATAGAAAGACACCGCCCTCTTAGGGTCCAGGCGATGCAGTCTCTTTTCCTCCTTAGAAGGGTGAGGGGGAGGATAGAAGGTAGGAAGGGTAATGGATTGCCCAAGATGGAAAGGAGTTACCACCTTAGGCAGAAAAGCAGCCCTGGTCCTAAGAACCATCCTTTCAGCATGAATGGACAGGAATGGGGGCTTGGAACTAAGAGCCTGAAGCTCACTTACCCTCCTTGCCGAGGTGATTGCAACGAGGAAAACCGTTTTAAAAGAAAGAAGTCTCATGGGACACTTGTGCAAAGGTTCGAATGGAGAACCCATCAAAAAGGTCAGCACAAGGTTCAAATCCCAATGAGGAACCACAAAAGGAGTAGGAGGGAACTTATAAGTGAGTCCCTTCAAAAATCTTAAAACCACTGGAGACTTAAAAAGAGATGGCTGATCCGGCAAACAGAGAAATGCCGATAAGGCTGAAAGATACCCCTTGACCGTGGCAACAGCAAACCCTTGCTGCGCCAGAGAAAGAGCAAACTGTAAAATGTCAGACAAATGAGCCTTCAAAGGGTCAACATCCCTCTCCCTGCACCAAGAGACAAATTTAGACCATCTATACGAATAAATGGACTTAGTGGAGTCACGCCTGGCAGAAAGAATGACATCCATCACATCGTGAGGGAGAGAAAAAGAACTCAAGTTGCCCCGTTCAATCTCCAGGCATGAAGGTGTAATGTCTGGAGGTGGGTGTGTAGAACCTGCCCCTCCATCTGAGAGAGGAGGTCTGCCCTGTGAGGGAGACGGAGCGGCGGGTGAGAGAAGAGGTGGAGAAGGTCTGAGTACCACACCCTTCTTGGCCAATCCGGGGCGATCAATATGACTTGGGCCCGGTCTTGGCGAATCTTCCTCAGAACCCGAGGAATCAAGGGTATGGGAGGAAACGCGTAAAGGTGTTGCGAGCCCCAACTCAACTGAAACGCGTCCCCCAAAGCTCCTTGCATCGGAAACTGGAGACTGCAGAAAGACGGGCAGTGAGCATTCTCGTGAGTGGCGAACAGGTCCACCCAAGGAGTCCCCCACATCTGAAAGATGTCGTGAACCACCTCCGGGTAAAGCCTCCACTCGTGGTCTGCAGAAAACTGCCGACTGAGACTGTCTGCACGAATGTTCAGTACTCCGGCCAGATGATTTGCCATCAGACAAATCTGATGATCCTGAACCCAGGACCAGAGACGCAGAGCCTCTCTGCAGAGACACTGCGACCCTACCCCTCCCTGTTTGTTGACGTACCACATCGCGGTCGTGTTGTCCGTCAGGACTTGAACTGACTGACCGCGAAGGGAAGGGAGGAAGGCCTTGAGCGCTAAACGTATCGCCCGCAATTCCAGAAGGTTGATATGAAGCAACCTTTCCTCTGGAGACCAAAGCCCTTTGACCTCCAGGTCCCCCAGATGAGCACCCCACCCCAGAGTGGATGCATCCGTTATCACTGTGGCCACCGATGGAGGAAGTTGAAAAGGCTTTCCTTGTGACAGATTGCCTTCCACACTCCACCAAGACAGATCCGCTGCAGTTTCTCTGGAGATCCTCACTGACTCCCTGAGATCTCCGTTGTGCTGATACCACTGCCTGCGGAGGCACCACTGGAGTGCCCTCATGTGCCAGCGTGCATGGTTGACCAACAGAATGCAAGAAGCCATCAGACCGAGCAGACGAAGGACCTTCAGGACTGGAACAACCGCTCCATTGTAGAATAAAGGAATCATTTACTGTATGTCGCGAATCCTTTGAGGAGGAGGGAATGCACGACACACAGTAGTGTCCAGTACCGCACCTATGAACAGGTTGCGCTGGGAGGGCACCAGGTGAGATTTGGGCACATTTATTTAAAAACCCAACCTGTGTAACAACTGAGTTGTCTCTTGCAGATGATGGAGCACCTTCTCCGGCGACTCTGCCTTGATCAGCCAGTCGTCCAGGTAGGGGAAAACCGGAATCCCCGACCTTCTGAGATGTGCAGCCACCACCGCCATCACCTTGGTGAAAACTCGAGGCGCAGTAGTAAGTTCAAAAGGAAGGACCGCAAACTGGTAATGCTGCGATCCCACCGTAAAACGGAGATACTTCCTGTGCGACTTCAGGATTGGGATGTGAGAGTACGCATCCTGCAAGTCGATCGACACCATCCAGTCTTCTTCCATCAGCGCTTGAAGAACCTGAGCAAGGGTGAGCATTTTGAACTTCTCCTGTATGAGATAGAGGTTCAAAATCCGGAGATCCAGGATTGGCCGAAGCCTGCCATCCTTCTTGTGTATCAGGAAATACCGGGTGTAGCATCCCTGACCCCTCTCCTGCTCTGGAACCACCTCTATTGCACCCTTTCGGAACAGAGCCAGGACTTCTTCCTGCAGGAGAAGCAGGTGGTCCTCCGAACAATAACCTTGGCAAGGAGGGTAATTGGGAGGGAACTCCTGAAAAGGAAGTGCATACCCATTTTCTACGAGATTGAGAACCCAAAGATCTGATGTAACCGATTCCCAATCTCGTAGAAAATGAGTAAGCCGGCCCCCTACCGGCCCCACATGATCCAGAATGGTGGATCTAGGGCTGCTTTGCTGATGCGGGTGGGGGTTGGGCATTATTAGAGGAAGTGGAGGAGGAAGAGACTTGACGTCCACGACCCTTCTGTCTACCTCTATAGGACTTGTACAGAGGGTTCTGCTGTTGCTGTTGGCCCTGCCTGAAGGGACGAAAAGAGGATCTACCAAAGCCTCTAAACTTCCTAGTTGTCGATCCTCTCATCTGGAGACCCAAAGATCTTGCAGTAGCCCGGCTATCTTTAAATCTTTCCAAGGCGACATCCGCCTTTTCCCCAAAAAGACCAGTCCCATCAAAAGGTAGGTCCAGCAACGTGGATTGCACATCTGCAGAAAAATCAGAGGATTTCAGCCATGCGGCTCTCCTGGTTGCAACAGTAGAACCCATAATCCTGGCAACAGAATCAACTGTGTCCATGCCACTCTGAATAACCATGCGTGCCGCAGCCTGAGTATCGGAGATCACTTCATTAAAGTTCTTTCTATCCTCCTCTGGAAGCTTAGATGATAATTGCTTCACAGAATCCATCAATGCATGGACATATCTACCCAAAAGGCAAGTAGCATTAGTGGATTTTAGGGCCATGCTGCCCGAAGAGAAAATCTTCTTTGCAGACTGATCCAATTTTTTTGAGTCTTTGTCTGCTGGTACCTGAGGAAAAGATTCTGCAGACCTGTTAGAACATGCAGCCTGCACTACTAGACTCTCCGGAGAAGGATGCGAAGAGAGAAATTCAGGGTCACCAGAAGCCACTCTGTAGCGTCTTGCAACAGACCTAGAAACAGCAGAAGCAGTCAATGGTTTCTTCCAGACCTCCTTTATCGGATCAGTTAAGGCATCAGTGAACGGCAGTGTAAGTTCAATAATAGAAGAAGGAGAGTGCAAAACCTCTAAGGATGTTGGGCTTGTACTCAATCAATCAATCAATCAATCAATGACACTTATAGAGCGCGCTACATACCCGTAGGGTCTCAAGGCGCTTAGGGGAGGGGGGGGGGGGGTGCCGCTACTGCTCGAACAGCCAGGTCTTCAGCTTCTTCCTGAAGGAGAGGTGGTCTTGGGTCAGGCGCAGGTCGGGAGGGAGGGAGTTCCAGGTCTTGGCGGCCAGGTAGGAGAAGGACCTTCCTCCTGTAGTTGCTCTTCGGATGCGGGGGACAGCGGCGAGGGCGTGTACAGTCTCAACAGTAGGCAAGGTTAAGTTAAGAAGATCTGCAGCCTTCCTAATAACAACATGGTAGGGTGCCACGTCCTTAGATGGTGCATCAGAAACTGAAGGCAAACCCCACTCAGGAGAGAGCTCCAGACCACTAGAATTCTGTAGGTCTTCAAAATAATCATCATGATCAAGAAGCTCACCCTCTTCCACATCAGAATCTTCACCCCTCTTCTCTTCCAAGAGACGCTGAGCCCTGCGTCTCGACCACTCCATACGAACCGAAGTCGACGGATCCGGTAACGACTCCGACGGAGCCGGTTCCGACGTCGAGCGAGGAGCCGGGGTAAATGGAAGACGAGACTCACGGACTGGCGTGGTACCTCGATCCAAACTATGAGGTCGATCCGAAGTCGGCGAAGCCGCATGCGGAGTCGGAGACCTCGGCGGAGCCGTATCGAGCCAAGGTGTAAGAGGCGCCGGCATAAATGGCACAAATGGAGCTGGGGCGTAAGACTGAGGAATGCCCAAGTTGTAAGCCAATGGACCCATGGGACCAACAGGTGCTCCAGTGGGGTACATTGCTCTGGAGTAAACTCCAAACATCGCATTAAGGAAATGCGAGGGGTCCTGTCCAGGACCAGGAAAAGGAGGGTACGAACCTACCGGATGTTTTGAAGGAGGTCGTTCCGACATAGGCTCATTCTGACCTTCCTGATCCACTGGAGTTTCCATCGGAGTTGGAGTTTGAGGAACTACCTCTTCCTCTTCCTCATGTTCCGAAGAATGTTGAGACATAGGATCCGGTTCTTGTTCCGGAGTCGGGGAACATCCAAGAGACTGAGCAGGAGAAGGAGAAACGAAGTCCTTATGATGCTTACGAGACTTCTTCTTCGAATCTGAGGACTCCTTTCCCGAATGATGTTTAGAGCTGTGCTTCCTCCTCTTGTGTTTCCTCTTCGAGGAGCTCGAAGCGTGACCCGAAGCCGATTTGGATCCAGATCTCGATCTCTCTCTGGACCTCGACCTCGCTCTGGACCTCGACCCCGACCGAGATTTTTGCCTCGACTTCGAGCGTCGACGTCGACCTCGAAGATCTCCCAGTCTCTCTTCCTTTTATCTTCGCAAGAAGAAGTTTTGCCTCACGCTCTCGTAGTGCCTTAGAGTTCATCTTGAAACAGGAACGACAGTTCTTAACGTCGTGGTCTGATCCAAGACACCACAAGCAATCGCCATGCGGATCGGTGATCGACATCATACGAGCGCAAGACCCACATTGCTTGAAGCCTGTCTTCCTCGACGACATCTGCGATGAAGAAAGAAGAATTAAAGCAAAAACAGCAACACTGTAATAGTAGAAGAATACAAAGTATCGCAGAAGATCCCAAAAACCGTTAGCGTCGAAGACGCGGAAAAAAGGGAACTGACGTCATCACGCCGGCGTGGGCCTGATAAGGAGTCGGTGACGTCAGGCGGAGTCACGCGCGAGGTCGTACTCCTGTGACGTCGTCCACGTCGGCGTGCTACGAAGAAAATTTCCGAACGTTGCTGACGCAGGGGGGATATTCACAAGGTGAGGAATCCACACGGCAGATGTATCTATCAGAAATGATGTCACACACACAAAGACTGAACTCAGACCAATTTGTTTGTATCAAAAATATTATTTAGTTATTGTATTTCAAGAAATAAGCCAAGCCAGGTGAGGGTAAGTGAAATAATACTTTGCAAAATCGTATGCAGTGATTTACAGTTGAATACAAGTTCAAATGCAGTTGGTGGAATTACAGGTAAATCAACAGTTCAAAATGACTTTTCAGTTTCTATTACAAATTACTGTGCACGTTACTTTTTAGATTACTTTTTGAGTTGCTTTTGCTAATTAGTGTGATATGCCTGGATATCACACTGATACTACAATGAAAGGGTTGTGCTGCGCACTTCTAGTTAACTTCTTTAATCCGGATTTTCAACTTAACAAATGCTTAAGTCTGGGCGTGCTAAGCGGGAAGGAGGTAGCTACCCTCCCCTGTTAAACTCATATGCTAATTCAAGTGTCACCAGATCACTTGACCCTACCTGCACTGCTAATGCAAACTTCCTGTTGTTCAGTTATATAACCACTATTTCCTACTATTTACATAGTTTCTCACGATTTCAACCATAAAACAATTAAGCAATGACTTCAATGCAAATTCACTTTTCATAATTCTTTTACTTAGAATTCAAAAAACTTTTTTTCATGATGAATGCCATTACTAACATAAAACCTATCAACTAGTACAATTCAATGGTAAACAATCAAAAGTTTCTAGAAATGCTGTCGTAGATCCCAATGCATTTTGGGATGCAAGATCCCTTCTTCAGGGGAACTGTGAAAATAAAATGTAATCTGTCAAATGTACTCAGCAACATAAAATGGTTCAAGTCACACCTCTCTTAGCATTCTCTAGGACTTAGTTCAATGTAATACAAAACATACACCTTGGAGTTCACCATCACCTGCCCCAGAAAATAAAGTGAAAAATGAAATAAAAATTACCCAAAACGGTGATCAACGTGACCAATGTGTTAGTGAAAAGTCCACTTACCGAATAGAATAAAATACTGCAACCTAACGGAGCGGCTGTAGTCTCACCATCAATAAAACAAGGCATAATCACCTGTAATGGTACATGTAAAAACGCCCAATTCACTCCCTGCTGCAAAATCACTATGAGTTAAACACTCTGGCTACTACCACAGTTTCTAAAGGTGTTCATTCTCTATAACTAATTCAAACCTGGAATATACTTTATGTATTAGAACAACGCTAATGCGAAATTACATCCTGAGACTTATTAAACAAGATGAGAACCTACCTAATTCCAAGATGGTGTAATTGGCACTCAGATTTATTTATTTATTTATAAAGTTTTATATAGCGCGAACTTGATCCTGAAGGATATCAGAGTGCTTTACAATTTGAGGCAAAGGTAACAAATCAGAACATTAGTCTAACATGGGGAATCTAATGGGCATTGAATCAACTAGTACAAACATAACAGCTCAATATAACCTCAGTGCACGAGTAGGAATGGGCTATGCGATGGCGCATAAAAGAAGAAAATTACAACAGACAAATGAAACAATCTTTGGCCGTTTGTACGTTGACACACCTCAGTTGTCAAGGAAACACGTATTGGCTGACCCCCTGTAACAATATGGAAAATGCTACTTATCAGTATGCATCTGTTCTTGGCATGTAGAGCTGCAGAGTTACACACTAGGCATAGATGGCCACCTAGTGGTGGGCCCGGATGTTTGCAGTTTGTTTTGTTGTAGCAAAGTCTTTGGCAGTCTATACGTCTATCAGACTACACCTTGCTGCCATTGCAGCATACTTACAAAATAAACAACATCTATTTCTTTTTAGAATACCAGCTATAAAAGCTTTCATGGAAGGACTCGAAAGAATAATTCCTCCCAGAACGCCACCGGCACCAGTGTGGAACCTGAACATTGTTCTTACAAGATTAATGGGTCCTCCCTTTGAACCATTACATAAATATGAATTGCAATTCCTAACCAGGAAAGTAGCTTTCCTAGTAGCAATTACTTCTCTCAGAAGGGTTAGTGAACTACAAGCATTTACCATTCAAGAACCTTTTTTGCAAATGCATCATAAAGTGGTTCTTCGTACTAATCCTAAATTCCTTCCTAAAGTCCTTTCACTATTCCATCTAAATCAATCAGTTGAGCTGCCTGTATTTTTCTCGCAGCCTCAAACAGTCGCAGAAAGAGCTCTACACACCTTAGATGTCAAAAGAGCATTACTGTACTATATCGAAAGGACACAAACGTTTTGTGAAACAAAACAACTTTTTGTGCCTTTTTCACCGCCACATAAAGGCAACCCCATATCAAAATCAGGGATCGTGGGGGCATGGCTAGCAGCCGGTCAAGATGGCTGCGTAGTCCGAGAGCTCCGGAGAAAGTGCGGCGCTTTACATGAATCCGTAAACTGATCCAGCACAGAACTCAACTCAGAGGTCAGTGACTGACGTCCAGGACCGGGCGTCTCTGACCGGGTGAAATCCGAATCCGATACGGATTTCATCATCATCATAAAAAGGCAGCGGCAATCTGGGGCCCGGCCCTCTGCCGGGAACCGCGCCCTAAAGTCACTCAAGGTCCGCGATGGCAGACGAGGTCTCCCAGGTTGCGGCGGGGCAACGCATCGTGGCGATCCCAGCACGGATGGAACAGCCGGTAATCATTGGCTCCGGACCAGAGCGTCGTAGCAGCAGCCGCAAGAGGTGGGGAGAAGACCGGAATCCCCAAGGCACTGCAGCAAGGAGGACGGACGCCGGGGACTCACCGGTTCCACTGCGCATGGGGGAGTAAAGTCGCGGTGTATACGACTGAGCCCCCGGCCCCCCACCGCTTCACCCCTACCACTGAAGGTGAGCAGACTGTGGCGATTACAAAGGGATTCCTGAGCGCCGCACAGGAGTGCACAACATCCGTAGGCTGGTGGAGGTAGGGAGTGATCGCGGACACAAGAAAGCGGCGGCGAGGACGGCGGTGAGCGTCCCAACAAGGAGGTGTGAGGGGATTGGAGCGGGAGGAAGGCCTGGGAGGATCTATGTGCCTAGGAAGCCTAATGCAGTCGGGGCAAAGCTGCAAATAACGCGCGCAGCAAGCAAACGGCTGCAGGCGTCCTAGTGGCGGTAAACACCGTTGGAAGTTGAGGTTGGGACCGGCCCCCCACCTCCTCCCCCGTAAATTAAGGACTTGCCAAGAATCGAGGTGTCCGGTTGGGGCACTGCCTGCGGCACGGAAACACAGCATTACGCTACAGTGGCGTATCCAGGACGGCGAATCGGGCCAGCGCTATATTGGGACGGAACATCAGCGGCAGTTGCTTGCCAGGACCCATAGTGGTGCAGAGCATGCCGGAAGATCTCCCCACTGAGTTATAGATAGTGGAAGAAAACACAACTGACAAATAGCGCACCCAAGGAAAATAGCGAATAAGTGTCGATAGAGAGACTACAGGCGTAATCCCCCGACAGGCCTGCCATGGCTGGAAGGGGGCGAGAGAAGTTGGACGAGCAGGAAGGGGGCTCAAGAAGGAAAAATGTGCGTATTCTTGGGGTTCCGGAGTCCGAAGGTACCCAAGCAATGGATCTGTACATAGAGGAACTGATCAAGACAAGACTGCAACCCAAGGGCCTGTCGAGTTTCTTCTACGTGGAAAGAGCGCATAGGGTCCCCGGGGGCAAACCAAAATCCGGAGCTGCCCCGTTGGCTAGACTGTTTAATTTTAGAGACAGGGACGTGATACTACAGACGGCAAGAATTTCCCCCACAATCAGAATTCATAACTCTACGATTGCCTTTTTTCCTGATTACACAGCCGAGGTCGCCCGTCGTAGAAGAACTTTCCTGGAGGTAAAAAAGGCGCTAAAAGCACAAGAACTACCCTACTCAATGTTGTTCCCAGCACGGCTTAGAGTAAACGCCGATGGAAAAACGTGGTTCTTTGGGACGCCGGAAAAGGCTTACGACTGGCTAAAAGGATGGAGAACAGTGGAGGGCCCCCGCCGTGGCAACAGCAATCGTCAGCATCAGAAGGATGAAGATCACTCCGGATCTCAGGTGTCACAACAAGAGGGGGCGGGCGGTTCGCCAGGCGCGAGAAGTAAAGAAAACGGACACGGGTAGAGCCCCAGAATGTCAAGATACCGAGGACCAACCGGCTGCAATGCACAAAATGGTTGAGTCAAACATGGACACTGGACTGTGGCGGGCCTAGGAGGGCAAAGAGGACCGCAACTCTCACGGACCTTTTACCCCGACAAGCAAGTAACATGGGTTGGGGACGGGTAAAGCACTCTGCTAAGTTGGGGAGGCGGGCGGTTATAGGTCCGTTAAGCAGGGAGGGGGGTAGAATTGAAGAGTGAAGTTACTATTGTTTTGTTATGTAAACTTAGAGTTGCTCTCGACAGGGTAGACACATTACGTACTTGGATAATTGCCGGATGCGCTGCCGTTTTGGCAGGGGAGCGATTCCGCTTCCCCCCGCAGGTCACTCATGACAATGGATACACAACTTGATCATACCAATACACTGAGGCAGGAAACTCTGGTGGCCCCCCTGCGAATAATAACTTGGAATGTGAGGGGTCTGGGCAATAAGATAAAGAGAGGCCTGGTGCTACAGGCTCTAAAGCTGTAAAACATATAACAAGTGCCTGGGATCGAATTTTGAACATGGACTGTTTTTTATTTCATAGCAGCCATTAGGTTTTGTTTCTTCAATTCACAAAACACATGTATTAATTCATACAATTCCTTATTATTTGTTTACATTCATAAATCAATTGTGCGTCACAGGTTTCAACACACCTATATTAAGAAGACAACTGTCTCAACAATCATTGCAGCAATTATTAACGACAAATCAAAACAACAAATTAATGGTAAACACATTGTTTAAAAGAACAATTTGGGAGAAGGTACACCAGAATATAATATCAATGTAGTCCTGGTTTTTAATTTGTCACAGTGGGCTCGTTTGGTTTTTATCAATATGCAGTCCTGACTTGTAACTGGTTGCTTAAAGGTCAAAGTCAGGCTTGGCAGGCCCTAGTGTGTGTGGTGAAGTTCATTTCTAAAGCCAGCCAAGGTGTATTTCCCTTGGATCAGCCGACGCGTTTCTGAACCATTGTCTGTGCTGACCGGGTTCGTCTTCAGGGCTGGGCTGGGTACCTGGGGGGTGAAATTGGGAATATTTTAAGCTCTGCTCCTTTTTATCTTTAATAAAACCTTACTTGATTCAGAACTTGGTGTTTGGCCGGGGAGGTATACCTTGGTCTGTAGGAATAACGCCCTCTAGGATTTTTCTTACTCGTTGCGTCTTTGTTCTTTCTGTTAATGGGAGTGCCTGAATTAGATGTAAGAAAATACGACTATTCTTATCGCATTTATCTTGTTTAACTGTGGTCTACATCTGAGGGTCTTTAATCTATTACTTGCACTTACTTGTGATTTTTATCGTTGCTCCCTATCTGGATTCTGTGGCGCATTTCATTCTGTGTCTTTAAAGTTTATCTGTTGATTTAAAAAGGAAACGTATCAGATTTCTGAACTGCGCAAGGCTTATGGCCTCATACTTTTAACCCAGGGCAATCTTCGATATGCTTACTTGAAATCTCGGCGGAGGGGTCTCACACAGAGGGAATGCGTCTTACATTTTATTCATTGCGGGACACTGGTTCCTGTAAAGTTAAACATGGTGGTATGAGGATTTTAGTCCTAGTTTTTCCAAAGGGGCGGCGTGGGATATACAGGGCGGGGGCGTAGGGAATCGTTCCTCACCTTGCTTTCCTTGTAAAGCTCTATCGGTGTCTCCCTCGCCAGGCCGAACTGCCGGCTTCCTAGTGATCGCGCTTTCTCTGTCGGGTCCCGCCGTGACCCGGAAGTGTGCTACTGTTAGCCCGGCGTGGTAGAGGCTGATGGGATTTGTAGTGTGAATAAGTGTGGAAGCTAGATTCACAGGCTCAGGTGTATACTGTGAATGAATGTGGGAGCTACATTTATTGGATCAGGCATTTAATTAATGTCATGTAAGGCATTTGAATAGTGTTGTGGAGGCACTCCTGATTACTACGTTTTGCGGTGGTGCGCACAGTGGACTCAGCGACTTACTCTCTGGAATTCAGATATTTCATTCAACCCCTCTGTCACACAGTTGAACTTGAGAATTAAATACGCCTCTTTTTTTAACAGCATGGCATCAATGTTCCCTCCACGGGGAGGCGGTATGACCACGGACAAAACTGTCCATTTGAAGTCTTTTTCAGTATGTTTACATGCTACAAAATGCTGTACCATTGGGGCGGTAAGCACTTTGTGTCTTATCCTGGAACGGTGTTGTGCCACTCTTTGATTGATTTTTTGGGTGGTCTTCCCAATATACAACTTGGGGCATGGGCATGTTATGGCATACACTACGTTACAAGTTTTGCAATTAGTGTGTTCTTTATGGGACCATTTCTGATTGTTGAATTCAAAGGTCGCCCCTTCTATCGTGCTGTCACAAGATACACAAGAGCCACATTTATGGTGGCCTTCAATAGGTTTCAATTTCCACAACGTGCGGAGGTCTGATTTGGCTTTACTGATTCCAATGTCCGCGCGGACTATGTGCTGGCCTATGCTTTTGTTCTTTTTGAGTGCGAACATAGGTTTAGGCATTGGGACTTCCAGTTTTGAAATCAAGTGCCAATTTTTCAAAATGATGCTTTTGAATTTGTTTGTGTATGGGCCAAATGTTGTGACACATATCGGTCTATCCAAGGGCTTCTTCTCCCTTTTCACTAATAGTTCCTCTCGCGGTGTATACCATGCGCGTTTGACAGAATGTTTTAATAACTTGCTTGGATAACCTCTCAGTTGGAGTTGGTCACTTAGTATTTTTGAGTGTACCATAAAGTCCTCTTTCCTCGAGCAATTTCTTCTGATTCGCAGCATTTGGCTGTATGGAAGATTAGCTTTGAGACTTTTGGGGTGGTAGCTATTGAAGTGAAGGATTGTATTTTTGTCGGTACTTTTGCGGTGTAGAGTAGTGGTTAATTGACCTTGTTGTGGGAAGACCGCGACATCTAAGAACGTGAGGCTTGTTGTGCTGTGTGTCATTGTGAATTGGATGTCAGGATGTCTGGTGTTCAGCCATTGATGGAATTGGACAAGAGTTGCTTGCGGCCCATTCCACTGGCACCAGATGTCATCAATGTAGCGATGCCATGTCGTTATGTGTTGTCGGTACGGATTATTTCGGTAAACGTGGCGCTCCTCATACAGGGCCATGAAAAGGACCGCCATTTCTGGGGCATAAGGACACCCCATGGCGGTCCCCTTCACCTGTACATAGAACGCATCCATAAACCTAAATTAATTCCTCTAAAGCGACAAGGCCCAGCGCTAGTGCTCTTACAAGAAACACACCTCACGGGGACGGCATGTAAGGCTCTGGATAGATGGGGGTACAAAATGGCTGTACACTCCGAATTCTCTACAGGCTCAAGAGGAACGGGCATATTAGTTAAGAAAACCACCCAATTTATAATATTGCAGAGCAAGAAAGATGACCAGGGTCGTTTTGTGGCGATACAGGGACAATGGGAGGGTCGACTTCTGAATATAGTGTCGGTGTATATCCCACCGGCGCTTCAGTCGATGGCACTGCCTGCATTGGGAGAATTTCTGCTAGCGCTACCAGAAGGTGATCTTGTTATAGGAAGGGATTTCAACGCGACGATTGACACGACGTTAGACAGGCTCTCGGCCCGAGCACAGACAGCCGAATCCTCACGGATACAGGGATTCTTAGAGGCTATGGGATTGGTAGATGTTTGGAGGTCCATGCATCCCGCAGCCTGCCAATACACGTACTACTCTGCGGTGCATAAGAGTTTAACACGAATAGATTACTTCCTGATGTTGGCAGCTAGACTGCAAATCGTCGACGAGATAGAAATACGACCCAAGGGTATCTCGGATCATTCCCCAGTGTTAAGGACGCTCTCTTGCCGAGAGAAGTCTCATAAGAGGCTATATCCTATCTACCCTAACTATCTTAAGATTCCCAGCATTAGGAAAGAACTTAAAACTACCACTAAACATTACTTCGAGGAAAACACAGCATCAGTCGACTCACCATCCATAGTATGGGATGCGTACAAGACCGTTCTTAGGGGTCAGGCGATTGCTTCGATTACTGGATATAAACGGGCACAACAGAAAGAATTAGTTGAATTAGAACTAAAATTACAGGAAGCAAACACGAGGCACATGGCAGACCCCACTCCAGAATCAACACACTCCCTGAATGTATGTCAGCAACAATACAAGGTCCATCTACAACATATAACTGTTGGCAACATTACGGCGACAAAACATAAAATTTACGAGGTGGGAGATAAGGCCGGTAAAATGTTGGCTTGGCTGGACAAAAGGGGGAAGGCTCCAGAGGAATACAACAATTACAGACACGGGAGGGAAGACTCACGAAACACCCTACAGAGATAGTACATACACTAGCGGAATATTTTAGAGAGGTTTATACACCAAGTCAGACCTTATCGGAGACTGATGTAACAGAATCACTCAGACACATCGAAACACAGAAACTCGCACCTGAAGCAGCACTAGAATTAGAAGTAGACCTGACGCAGGACGAAATTCAAACGGCAATTAGGTTGGTTCAATCTGGAAAAGCTCTGGGGCCCAATGGGATTCCAATAGAATGGTACAAGCTTATGGCCGAGACTGTAAGCACACCCCTGTTGGCAATGTATAATGACAGTTTGCAAAGGACAATGCTCCCACTGGATCAAAGAATAGCGACAATAGTGGCGATTCTAAAGTCAGGTAAACCCCCGACAGAGTGCACTTCCTACCCCCCGATATCGTTCTTGAATGGGGAAGCAAAAATCCTAGCTAAACTATTAGCGAATAGGTTAATGTCCCATCTCCCCCAATTGATTCACCCGGACCAGTCGGGTTTCATGCCGAACAGGAATACAGCACTGAATATTAGGCGCGTACATGGAGTGCTCGCACGGACTTCGACATTGTCGGAACCGGCGGTGATATCATTAGATGCGAAAATGGCATTTGATATGGTAAATTGGCAATATCTCTTGGCGGTACTAACTCATATGAGTTTTGGCCCGAAATGTATAGCTTGGATCCGATTGCTGTACTCGGCGCCACTGGCCCAGGTTGTGGCTAACGGCCATATCTCCCATACGATAGCACTGGCGAGAGGAACACGACAAGGGTGCCCACTATCGCTGTTGCTGTTTGCAATAGTGCTAGAGCCACTGGCGACGTTAATTCGGACAACCCCATTACTGAAGGGCATTGGCTGGGGAGGAAGATGGGAAGATCGTCTCTCACTCTATGCTGACGACATGTTGGTCTACCTGACGGACCCAGATCACGGTATTCCAGAGCTCCTTAAATTGTGTGACAAGCATGGGCAGGTTTCGGGATATACCATAAACTGGTCCAAGTCGGTGCTTTACATATTGCAGGGGCCAGAACCTTTACTCCCAGTGGAATGCTCACTGGTACCGGCAGGGAACGCCTTTAAATACTTAGGTATTCATATAACTAAAGATGCGGCGGACTTCTTTGTGAAAAATTTGGCTCCGCCTCTGGAACGTCTAAAACGCGATGTCGCGCTCTGGGCGTCGTTACCCCTGACGCTTCTGGGGAGAGCAGCATTATACAAAATGATGGCGCTGCCGAGATTTCTCTACGCACTTGATAACGTGCCATATCCGATTCCACCCAGATACTTTAAACAGGTAGCAGCACAAGTATCGACCCTGTTGTGGGGGCCCCGACCAGCACGTATAGCACAGGTTAAACTGCACCAAAGCTGGTACGACGGCGGGATAGCGCTACCGAACATACAATTGTACTACTGGGCAACACAACTTAAAACCCTTAATCAATGGATACACGCTCCCCAAGATGACCCTGCATAAAGGGCGGATAGGGAGCAACTGGGCTCGAATAATATGCTGGCTGTACTCTACAACAGAGGAATTGCCTCGAAATTAGAGGGGCCCACGAAACAAACGGTTGCCATATGGTACAAGGAGCAGGCGAAGCTGGGGTGGAACAGGGTGATAACGAAGCTTACCCCACTCTGGGACACTAAGGCCCTGGGACAGCTACGACGCAGTAGAGGTTTTACGCAGTGGGATAATATAGGTATCTCCACGGTGGGTGACCTATGGGATAAAGGCACGGTTCTTCCGTTTACACAACTACAGCGACAATATGAATTAGGCCCGAATGAAACATACAGATATATACAAATTAGGCATGCGTTGTTGACGGCACTTCCACCAGATACGGAAGTACCGGAGGCCTCCCCATTAGAAGACCGTTTGCTCACTGACTTTATGCAAAAGCGAGCAACTTCGCTCACATACCGAAAATTGATTAATAACCTGCCTGACCCTACAGCGACACTGCGGGAGAAGTGGGCTACGGAAATAGGGGACATGGACGACTCGGAGAGGTCGGAAGCATTGGCATCTCCTAGGGAGGTGGGAGTCTCTGCCAAGCTTAGACAAGTGCAGCTCAAGATAGTACACCGTATAAACTACACTAGAACCACATTACATAAGCTGAAGAGAGTACAGCATCCATACTGTCTTCGAGAATGTGGGGAGGAGGGTACATTTATTCACACTATGTGGGAATGTCCAGCAATAATAGAGTACTGGAGACAGGTGTTACGTACAATCTCACAAACACTGGAACTATCCCTTTTACCAGAGCCACGTAAATGTCTCTTAAACATATGGGACCCTAACGACCTTACACGCCATGGACAGATCTGGGTCACACTGGGTTTCATGGTTGCCAAGAGAGACATAGCGCAGAAATGGGGGGCGGTAGACCTGCCAACGTTGGCGATGTGGTGTGGGAACATGGACGAAGCAATGATCACGGAACGAACGGTATATGCGAACAGGGGAAGCCCGCGTAAATTGAATAAAATCTGGGCGCCCTGAATAGCTTTCGGGGAGACCTGTGTGACCTGCTACCGGAATCTGTAATAGAAAGCTCAGACGATGAAATGGAGGAGGAATAGGGAGGTGCCGAAACTGCGGGAACTGATATAACTGTGTTCAGAAAAATGTGATAGTAATATGCAGATAAGAAATGTGTATGCAACGATGTAAAATGGTAGAATTGTACAATTGCTGTTTGTATGTTGTCATGACTGTCGATGAGATGTTTGCTTTAATGAAAACATTTTTTTTAAAAATCAACAAAAAAAATCAGGGATCGCCAGATGAATTGTTAAATGCATACAAATATTTTACCAGAAAGCCAAACGTACGTTAACAATTCCTCCAAAAGCCCATTCAACAAGAAAGATAGGGGCTTCAATGGCATTCTTGGGGAACATTCCCCTAGATGACATATGCAGAGCAGCTACATGGCTTACACCGCACACATTCACAAAGCATTACTGTGTAGATGTGCAAACTAAACAACAAGCCACTGTGGGCCAGGCTGTACTAAAAGCACAAGTTACTACTTGTGTAACCATCTATCTGTAAGAGACATTAGTTAGTGATAGATTCCTTACCTTAGAATATCCCCAGGTGTCAATCTGGATTTTTTTTTTTTGCTTAGCAGTACCCATGCGCGTCGGCGGCTCCGCGTCCGTCGTCGGCGCCGTGATGACGTCGTCGGAGTACTTAGATGCCGCCTCCGCGTGCTGACGTCAGTTTTTATACAAAGCTTTTCTGCGCCAGAAACGCAGAGCCATGATAAAAACCAACACTGGCGCCATGAAACTAGGGCCCTGAAAGGGGATGAACTTAACACTAGATATCGGTTCGCAGAACGGGGAGGATGGGTGGGAGGATGGGTGGGTCGGTAATGAATCTATCACTAACTAATGTCTCTTACAGATATATCGTTACACTAGTAGTAACTTGTGCATCTGAAAGAGACACGTTAGTGATAGATTCCTTACCTTAGAATAGATACCCCAGCAACACCAACCCCTTTGGTGGGTCTGCGAACCAATAACTACACCAGGAAGTCCTGGAGAACGGAACGGCCAAAGAAGCCATCCCTACGGACTTGACTGTCCAGGCAATAGTGTCTTGCAAACATGTGCAGCGAGGCCCACGTAGCTGCCTGGCAAATGTCCTGCAAGGCACTCCCGGGCCCAGGGCAGTGGTAGTCGCCGTGGCCCGAGTGGAATGAGCCCTCAATCCAACAGGGGGCTCCTTCTTAGCCAAGGAGTAACATGCCTGGATACACAAGATGAGCCACCGAGAGATGGTCCGCTTGTGCACCGCCTTTCCCTTCTTAGCGCCCACGTAACCAACAAAGAGTTGGTCATCCACCCGGAACTGGCGTGTGCGATCCAGATAGTAAGAGAGCGCACGTTTTGGGTCCAGACGGTGGAGCCTCTCTTCCTCTTTCGAGGGATGCGGAGGCAGAAAGAAGGTGGGCAAGGTGATGGACTGCCCGATGTGGAAAGCTGTGACTACCTTGGGCAGGAAAGAGGGTCTTGCCCGCAACACAACCTTGTCCGGATGGACAGAAAGGAAAGGAGGTTTGGAAGAAAGAGCCTGGAGCTCACTCACTCTCCTGGCAGAGGTGATGGCAACCAGGAAAGCAGTCTTAAGGGTAAGAAGACGGAGAGGGCAGTTATGAAGTGGCTCGAAGGGAGCGCACATCAGATAAGTGAGTACAAGGTTCAAGTCCCACTGGGGTATCACGAAAGGAACAGGAGGGAACATGTGTGTGATGACCTTCAAAAACCTATTTACAATGGGGGACTTGAACAAAGATGGCTGATCAGGTAGCATCAATTAGGCGGAAAGAGCAGAAATGTAGCCCTTGATAGTGCCCAGAGCAGAGCCCTGCTGGGCAAGAGAAAGAAGGAAGAGGAGAACCTCAGAAAGGGGGGCAGAGAGTGGCACCACAGCCTTTGTTGTGCACCATGCCACGAATCTGTTCCACCTGCAGGCGTATATCGACTTTGTGGAGGGACGCATGGCTGCCAGAATGACATTACAGACTTCAGGAGGCAAGTCAAATGGCCTCAACTGTCGCCGCTAAATCTCCAAGCTTGGAGGTGGAGACTGGACAGGTTCGGGTGGAGGACCGTTCCCTGCTGCTGCGACAGAAGGTCTTCCCTGCTGAGTAGCTCTGGATACCAATATCTTCGTGCCCAGGCAGGAGCCAAAAGGATAACCTGGGCCCGGTCGCACCTGATCTTCTTCAGCACTCTGGGCAGAAGTGGTATAGGCGGAAAGGCGTACAATAGACCGCAACTCCACTCGCGATGAAAAGCGTCGCCGAGCGAGTGCCGCCTTGGAAATTCCAACGCGCAGAACTGATGACATTGCGCGTTCTCTTCTGTGGCGAATAGATCTAACCAAGGCTCTCCCCACTGCTGAAAGAGTCCTTGCGCCACGTCCGAGTGCAGACGCCATTCGTGATCCATCTTGCACCGACGGCCGAGTTAGTCCGCCCTGGCGTTCAGAGAACCTGCCAGGTGTTGAACCACCAAAGTCACGCCCTGATGTTCCAGCCACTGCCAGAGGCGCAGAGCCTCCTGGCAAAGGGTCCACGACCCCACCCCGCCCTGTTTGTTGCAGTACCACATGGCGGTGGTGTTGTCCGTGAACACCTGCACTACACTCCCCCGGACAGAGGGGAGGAATGCCTTCAGTGCAAGCCGGATCGCCCGCAGCTCCAAAAGGTTGATGTGGAGCTGGGACTCCGCCGGAGACCAGAGGCCTCTGATCTCCGCCTCTCCCATGTGGTCCCCACAGCCCTGGAGGGACGCGTCCGTCACAACTACGTGCTCCGGTTGGGGTAGGGAGAGGGATCTGCCGCTGACCCAATCGCGGCCCGTGAGCCACCACTGCAACTGTCTTGCAGCGCCCTCCGAGATCAAGACATGGTCGGACAAGTTGCCCTGATGCTGGGCCCACTGAAACTTCAGGTCCCACTGCAGAGCCCGCATCCGCCACCGGGCGTGATGCACCAGAAGGATGCAGGAGGCCATCAGCCCCAGAAGCCACAGCGTCAACCTGACCAAGACTCGGGATAAAGGCTGAAAGATCGGAATCAGAGCCTGAATATCCCGAACCAGCTATTCGGGAGGATAAACCTGAAACTGCGCCGAGTCTAGAACCGCTCCGATGAAGAGGAGCTTCTGAGAGGGACACAGGTGTGACTTCGGCACATTGATGGAGAACCCCAGAAGGTGCAGGAGGTCGGCCGTAGTCTGGAGGTGACTGACGACTGTCTGGGGCGAGCCCGCCTTTAACAACCAGTCGTCGAGGTAGGGGAAGACTGAAACCCCTAACCTGCGCAGATGAGCTGCGACCACTGCCATCTCTTTCGTGAACACCCGTGGGGCGCTGGTAAGGCCGAAGGGGAGCACGGTAAACTGAAAATGCTCGTGGCCTACCGTGAACCGCAGGTAACGCTGGTGGGCCGGCATGACGGGGATTTGAAAATAAGCGTCCTGCAAGTCCAACGCTACCATCCAGTCTCCAGGGTAGCTACGACCTGAGCCAATGTCAGCATCTTGAACTACTCCTTCCGGAGGAAGCCGTTGACGTTCCATAGGTTCAAGATAGGGCGTAGACCCCCTTTGCCCTTCTTGGGTACCAGGAAGTAGTGGGAGTAACAACCACACCCTACTTCTGGCCCAGGAACGCGCTCGATGGCCCCCTTGGCCAAGAGGGCTGTAACTTCCTCTCTGAGAAGTGTCAAGTGATACCCCGACATGCGGTGGTACTGCGGTGGCATGGCTGGAGGGGTCGCCTCGAAGGGGAGGGAGTAGCCCCTTCGGATGATTTGCAGCACCCACCTGTCCGATGTTACAGTGCGCCAGTGGAGGTGGTGATGGCGAACCCTGCCCCCCACTGGAGTCACAGGGGCCTGAAAGCACGTACTAGGAGGGTTTAGAGGCGGATGCCGCAGGGGCAGGTGTGGACTGGCCTCGCCGTTGTCCCCGACCGCCGCCACGGCGGTTTCTACGTCTGCCACCGCTCTGGATTGTAGTCTGCGGCACGGGGCTGGCAGGACGTGTGGGGGCGCCCATTCCTTGGCCACGAAAGGGGCGAAAGGCAGCCATTTGCTGGAGCGGGGCCGAAAGGCCCAAGGACTTGGCCATAGCCTTTGAGTCCTTAAAGCGCTCAAGCGCAGGGTCTGCCTTGTCACCAAAGAGGCGACGGCCATCGAACGGCATGTCCATAAGGGCGTTTTGGACATCAGCCGAGAAATTGGCGGACCTCAACCAGGCGTGACGACGAATCGCCACCGTCGTTGCCATCGCTCTGCCCTGAGAGTCGGTAGTGTCCAGCCCACACCGGATGGAATACCGTGCCGCATCTCGGCCCTCCACAAGGGCCTGGCCGAGTTTAGCCCGTACCTCCATCGGGCATTCTGGCAGCACGGCCGCGACCGTGTCCCACAGAGAGTGGGTGTAGCGGCCCAAGAGGCACGCGGTATTGACTGACCGCAATCCCAAACTCAGGGAGGAGAATACCTTTTTCCCGTAATTCTCGTACCTCTCTGATTCCCGGTCGGGGGGAGCCGACGGGAATGCGGTCTGGGAATTGGAGGCCTGAATAACCAGGCTCTCAGGGGTGGGATGGGTAGACAAAGCAAGGGTCACCCGGAGCCGGGCGGTGGCGTCTGGCCACGTTCCTATCCACAGGCTGCCCTGTGGCGGGCCTGGACCAAGTGCCCAAAAGAACGTCTGACAAGGCCTCATTAAACAGCAGCAGAGGCTCAGCCGAGCTTGACTGCGGTTTAAGGACCTCAGTGAGGAGGTTAGTCCTCACGGCCGCGACGGGGAGCTCAAGGCCCAGGGCCTTGGCCGCCCTCATCAGCACCACGCTATAAGCAGCCCCCTCCTCCGTAGCCATGCTAAGAGGGGAGACAAAACCAGTGTCGGGCGAAGTGTCCAGACAACTGGCATTCCCAAGCTCTCCTGTCCAGTCCACAGAAGACTGACACTCACGTGCTAGAGGGTCCTCAGACCCCTCCCAATCCTCCTCTTCACCCACTGCCTGGTACTCAGGTTCAAAAGATGGGGTCGGGTCATAGAAATAAAATTCTCCCATCGGCGTCGAGAGCGGCGCCGGACCCGAATCGAGGGCAGGACCAGGGACGACACCCGTGGGGCCGACGCCGGCGAGGTCGACCGGCGGCGACCCGGATCCGGACCCTGAGGGGCCCTGTGGCGTCAGGACCGAAGTCGCCGACGGCATCGGGCCGAAGCACCCGCCGGGGCCTAAGCACCCGGCCCGCGTGGGGACCCAGTCGGAGCCGCTTGGCCCGAAGGTGCCGCGGAACCAGACGGAGGAGCGAGCGACCTCATGGCCATGAGGAAGTCTACAATCTCCCCTGGCGTCGCGTCCTGCCCAGGGGCCGGCGGGTGTGGAGCAGGCTGCGACACCAGCGGCTCCAGCGGAGCCGCGTGGGCGGTTTCGCCCGAACCCCCGGCCGCGTCGCGCGAACGACGGGGGGAGTCAGAAGAGCGATGATGCCTCTTCGACTTCTTGTGCCTCTTACCTGAGGACTTCGAGCCCGAAGACCGATGATGACTCCCGTAACTGTGGTGACTCCGGCCCCGCGACCGGTCCCTCGACCTCTTTTCGGACCGGGACCTCGAGCGGCGCGGGGCAGACTGCCGAAGCTCGAGTCGCTTACGGGACCGCTCCTGTCTAGCCTTAGACGTCAGGGCCCGGCAGTCGGAGCAGGACTTGTCGTTGTGGTCCAGGCCTAAACATGGGGGGTCGGTAACCGACATCAGTCGGCGCAGGGCTTGAACGCGGGCATCCCTACCGGCACCGTCGGAGTCGAATAGACTTCGAAAATAGATCAAAAAGGATCTCAAAAGTTTAGACAAAAAGTGACCAGGGTACAACTTTTTCCAGATCTGCGCTAGCTGGCGCGGAAAAAAGAAGTACGGACGTCAGCACGCGGAGGCGGCGTCTAAGTACTCCGACGACGTCATCACGGCACCCACGACGCCGGACGCGGAGCTGCCTTCCGATGTGCATAGGTACTGCTACGCAAAAAACAAAATTCCGGATCCAGTCTCACGCCTGGGGATATTTCTAAGGTAAGGAATCTATCACTAACACAACTGCAAAAGATACTGGTGGTCGCCGCTAAGTGTGGGTACTGCTATACAATCTATGCATAGTGTGTAATCTGCAGCTCATATGCCTCGAACGGTATGCATCTGTTCTTGGCATGTAGAGCTGCAGAGTTACACACGCCCACCCGCCTCCCCGGCTACCTTTATCTGTTCCAGTATTATCTTAATTAGATACAAATCACATGGACATCACAACCTCTTGTACAGCTCCATCACTTCCCTAATGGCGTAAAACAATCTGGGGATGGAGCCGATGCCCATGCGCAGTATCATCCAAAGGTGGAGTGACCTATCCCGTGAATTCCAAAGACTTTTCTACAACAAAACAAACTGCAAACATCTGGGCCCAACACTAGGTGGCCATCTATGCATAGTGTGTAATCTGCAGCTCATATGCCTCGAACATATATTATACTCCTGCTGTCAATCAAAACTAGTGATTCCAAAGTGTATTCTGATGCTTCTTAATCGCACATTAAGTTACATTTGTTCAAAAGCCAAGTGAAAGGCCAACACGCTGAATCTCTAGTACGAATCTGTGTACTGCTTCAACACTCCTCGCTAAGTGCTCATACCGGCTTCCTGAAACAGAACGCCATAAATTACATTCATGCATAATGATCACCCCTGTGTAAACCAGGACACCTCTGTCTAAGTAATTTACCTTGGCATCAAATGAATACACCACACTCATTGATTGTTGAATTTTTGTAATTCTCAGAACTTCGCATGCAACTTTGTATAATGTGAAATCGGCTCCCTGGAACGGAACACCATGATTAAAGCCGATCACAAATCTGACTCTATTTCGCGATCACCTTGATCTCAATTTATAATGCATTCCTACCTGGACACCACAGTAGAACCGCTGCATATTCTCATCTATCTCTCCTATAAAAATGTGTTCTCAAACCCGTAGACAAAACGCCGATGGATATGAATCCGTGCTACTACACATAAACAGAGGACTGTACTCCTTTCCTGCGCCACTGATCAACATAGAACTATACACCTTTCCTGATGCAACTTCTACACCGCGGCCATCTTAGTGTGTACAAGGTCAAGTGTACACTTGTACTATCCCGAGGTACTCACCCCTCAAAAAAGCATCAAATAGTTAACAGAATGCTAACAATCAAGGTTAAAAAAAAAACGTTAGCCAACTTTTTGCGTGGCAATTCGCGTTGCCCTCCATAACAGTCCCAGACAGTCTTGAATAAAATTAGTGCCCCCGATTTTTAACGACGCATAATAAATAATAAAAAATAGTGAACAATAAAAAGTGGTAGTTTAAAAAAAAATATTCTGTGAAAAATAGAGTGAAAATAAAAAACAACCATAATGTCTTGTCATCAATAATTACATTGCGTAGAATTGTATTACATGTATAAATCCATGAAGAGTCCCTTGAACTGCCAAACTGGACAGTCCTTAGAATTCTACAACATCGTGAACAATACAACTCTATTAATCTCAATACTACATGTATATACATAAATACATGATTCTAATATCACAATCAGCTTTTATCTAGTGATATCCACACAATTCAAATATGACCATGTGCATTTACCTATTGCTTGAAAACTCTGCTATTATGGGATGCTCATTGTGCATACTAGTCTATCCGTAGACCATTCTGTACTTATTCCTTCATCTTCCCGAACGTTAACTTTTGGGGAAATGTCTACCGCATCTACCTGAATATTGGTAATTATCAACTGATGTCATAAAAAGCATATCATGTCCAATTTATCGTTTAGCCCTTTGGGCATGATTGATTCCATGAATTTGATCCACCATATTTCTCTTTGTGAAAGCCATTTCGCGTTATCTCGTTCTGGCACCAGTTTGATTTTTTCTAATACTTGAAACCGAAGTTGTGGAATGGTGTGATTACATTCGGCCCAATGAGTGGCAAGGCTGGATGTGGTAGAATACGGCTTTTATGCCCCGTAATGCAAATTTTAAGTTTCCTCTCGGTCTTCCATATATATAATTTGCCACAGGGAGGCATTTAATGAAGAACTACGTCTCTCGACAGTTGAAGACTAATCAACCTCCACTTCTCATAAATGCCTAGAGATGGACAAAATACTAGAAGTTATTAAGAACAAGAACGAAGATTTGGAGGCCAGATCGCGACACAACAACATGCGCGTTACAGGAATTCCAAAAAGCACAAACACCGGCAAAATGGAGACATTTGTGGAAGAAATGTTGAGTGAGATTTTTGGCGCTGAGGTATTTTCCCCAATATTCATTGTCCAACGAGCGCATAGAACTCTCGCTTCCAAACCGGTTCCAAGTGCCCCTACACAACCTACTAATGCCCGTATCCTTAATTACAGGGACATGATATTGCGTTTGGCTAGAGAAAAACAACAAATAAACTATAAGGGCAATGCAGTGTCGTTCTACCCTAATTTCACGATGTTGGTACAATCAGCTCGCAAGGAATTCGCGCCCATGAAAAGAAGCTGCGAGACATGGGAGTGGATTACGCCATGTTTTATCCAGCAAGATTACTTGTGTTTCACGGAGGACGCCCTAAGATTCTGTCCAAGCCCAAAGCTGTACAGGACTTCATTAAAATCATTGCTCATAAAAACAAAACGCCAGCTAGGTCCACTGCAGTGTCAGATTCGGACTGATCTGGCAAGACTCTCAGACTCCTTGGTAATGTAACTACTGTGAATGTGTATGGTCCCAACATAGATGACCCTGAATTTTTCTCCCGTATTCGAGTGCAGCTCCGAGAACTACCTGAGATGGAAACAACATGGGGCGGAGACTTTAACTTGGCATTAAATGATGACCTGGATAGATCTGGTACCACTAAAGAACCGCACACTCGGGCCATAAGAATGCTACATGAGTATGACAGAATTCAATTTAGTAGATGTATGGAGACTGAGTAATCCAGCTGCTCTACAAGCTACACACAGTGCCACCATACACAATAGTTGGTCGCGGATAGATTATTGGCTTACAACCACAGTAGCAAGTACTTGGATAGGTGAAATACGCCATTTACCAAAGACACTATCAGATCATAACCCAATACTGCTGTCCATTGACCTACCCAACTGTACTCCACCTCCGTATACATGGCGTTTAATGCTAAATCATTATTAGACTAATCATATAGAGCTGCCATTCAAAATGCCACAGAGGAATACTTCCAATTCAATCCACAATCTGTAAATGATCCTAGTCTAGTGTGGGAAGCATTCAAAGCCACTTTACGTGGCGCATGCATCAATACCACTGCAGGTATTCTAAAAGGCATCCGCACTCCGATACGTAAATGCGAGGATCAACTCCAAAACTTAGAGAGGGAATACGAACGCACCCACAACACTGCTTTATTGGGCACTATCCGCGAAACTCTATCTGAATACTAGAACTATGCAGATAGTGAGCTTAACTATGTGTCGAAGAGACCAATAGTAAGAGCTTATGGTGAGGGAGGCAGGCCGGGCGTGTACTAGCCGATAAAATCTGTCGAACGCACACCACAAGCAGTAAAAAAAAAGTTAAAGATTCACAGGGTAACCTGCAGTATGCTATTCAAGGCATATTGCAGGCCTTTAGGGCCACATATGGGGAGCTATACGCTACACGTAGCACAGCTGAGAAGCCTGAAATTTTAGCGTACCTTGAGGACATTGCCATAGCCTGTTTATCCGATAACCAACGAGAATATCAAGCACAACCAATTAAAGTTGAAGAGGTCATGGAAATAATAAAAGCCGTACCCAACGGAAAAGCACCAGGCCTGGATGGGTTTGGGAGCAAATTCTATAAGGCATACGTCGACCTTCTAGCACCTCACCTTGTGGCAATGTATGGTGATGCACACGACAAGCAAATACTTCCTCCCATGCTTCGTGAGGCCATGATTATAGCCCTCCTGAAGCCTGGTAAGGACCCTGAGATCTGTGAATCATACCGCCCACTCTCTTTAATAAATACGGACACAAAAATACTAGCCAAAATTATAGCCACACGCCTGCAACCACTCATGTCCAACATTATACTCCCAGACCAATTGGGGTTTATACCAAACCGCTCTACAACAGACAATATATGCACCCTCTTTGCTCTCTCCATCAACTTAACCCGGAGCTCAAGGCGGCGGCTGTTCTATTGGATGCCGCTAAGGCATTTGACTCGGTAGAAGGACCTACTTAACCACAGTACTACAAAAAATGGGCTTACCCATAATCCTACTACAGTGGAATAAAATCTTATACAGTAAACCCACTGCACATATTAAAATAAATCAATATGTATCAGACACTATACAAGTTACGCGGGGAACTAGACAGGGGTGGCCACTATCGCCCCTCCTGTTTGTCATCATGCTGCACTGCGCTTTTATTTCAAGTCTGTTTTTATTTTGAAGCAAATCCCCTGATAGGGGCACATAGACACAGCGATAAGCCTACAACCTCTAACCGAGGCCGGCCCCGTAAAAATAGCAGTTAGGTCGTAAATCCTGCATATAAAAACAAGTTAACACAGCGCCTTGCCTACAACCCCGGAGGGGCTAGCCGCGTGGCTTAGAATCAGCTGTTAGTACTACTCAGTGCGCATGGAGCCCAAGCACCGGGTCAATGGGAATAAGTGAACGGGCAACTAGTCCAACATTTATGGACAACCCAACAGGGGCCTACAAACACATATGAGATCTAGAGAGAAAGGGAGGAAAGAGAGAAGTATAGAAAAGGAATAGGAAGCAAGAGGCAGGGAGGGCGTCGTGCAAGCAGGGCGTGTGTGCTGCTCAGTGGGGAAGGGGGGGCATCAGCTGGCTAGGGTTTGCCTCGAAAGCTCTTGCGTCCAGCAGGATGTCTATGGGAGCGGTCTGTTGGGGTCTGCGGGAATGACAGCGTCGTCGAAAAGGTGTAGAGTCCGGAGTCTAGTGGGCATGTGTCTTGCATGTTCTATTGAGTAGAGGTAACGCACCAAGGGCTTCCAGACTGCCCCAAAGCGAGTGTCGCGCATTTGTATTCGCGCTGTGAGGAGCTCCATAGCTAAAACGTGCCAGAGCCGCACAAACCAGGAGGCTATGTGGGGTGCTTCGGTCTTTTTCCAGTACAAGGCTATAAGCTGCTTGGCCGCTCCCAGTATTTGGAGCGTTACAATCCAGTCACTACGGGTGAGTGCCTTGAGGTCAAGGGGCCTAACGCCAAGTAGGATTGTGCTTATGGCTTCAGGCAAGGGGAACCCCAACACCCCCCTAATGTGGCTGAGGACCTCCTTCCAAAAAACAGTTAAGAGCGGGCATGCCCACCATATGTGTACAAAATCCCCTGTTGTAGTCCGACATCTCCAGCATAGTGGGGAAACATTGGGGAACATCTTGTGCAGCCGCAGAGGAGTGTAGTACCACTGAGTTAAAAGCTTGTAGGCATTTTCCCTCTGCGGGATACTCCGATATACCTTGGAAATATCCCTCCACACTCTGTCCCATTGCGGAGGCTCAATGTCCGCGTCTACCGCTAGTTGCCATTGGCGCTGGTATCGGTGGATGGGTGCAAGTGGCTGATGTTGCAAGATGTGATAAATCTGGGTGACCAACCTTTTTAAACCCCCAAGGGAGCGCGCCAGCTTTTCGAAAGGGGTGAAGGTTCGCGTGGCCGCTTGGTGCATGTCCCCATTAGAGACCCAGTGCCGCAATTGAGCATATTGCAGCCGTGCCGTTGGCTGTAGGTGGGACTCCTCCCGGCATTGGTCAAACGATTTAAGCGTGCCCCCTTCAAAGAGATCACAGATCACCCTGCAGTCTCCTTGCACCCATTTCTCAAACGCCCGAGATTGATGAGCCGGTGGAGAGTGCGGGTTCGCTGCTATTGGAGTATGTGGGGACGGAAACGTAGTGAGCCCTTTGGACACGGCAATGGCGTCCCAAATGTCTAGCACCGTTTTCGTGGGCACCGCCATGTACGCACTCTTAGAGCGAGCTGCCCGATGGAGCCACGGCAGATCCCAAATGGAACGTCCCGTTACCGCCCTGTCCATATGTAGCCATCCTTTTTCACTCTCTCGCACCCCCTACTCTATCACAAAACGGAGATGCGCAGCCCAATAATAGTGCACTAGATTGGGACAAGCTAGACCTCCCCTGTCCCGCGGAGCCATTAGGATCTTTTGTGAGAAGCGAGATCGCTTACCGCCCCACACAAAGGACGTGAGCTCGCATTGCAGGCTCCGTATGCAGTGGAGGATTTTGGGGAGGATCGACATTTTAACAGCGCTGAGCCGGCCTAACCACGACAACATCAGTGGCTTCCACCGGCGTAGATCCTCCAAGACCTCTTTTCAGCAGTCCCGCCATTTCACGGATGTCCAGGCCTCCAGAGAGGAGGTTAAGGTGAGTCCCAAGTATCGAATATGGCGCTCAGCCCACTGATAGGGTACGGCCCCCTTCAAAGAGGGAATCTCCTCCGCCGGAATGGTTAAGATTGAGAGCCCAGGACTTATCATGGTTGATCTTGAGGCCGGAGGCTCTCTCATAGTGGCAAAGCACCTTATGGACGGCCGGTAGAGATTCCCGCGGGTGCGTAAGAATCAGATCATCCGCGAACAGCGCCACCTTGTTGTCCCGACCACCATGAGCTATTCCGTGGATGTCCGGCTCGCGCCGTATCATCTCTGCGAGGGGTTCCACTGCGAGGGAAAACAAAAGGGGCGAGAGGGGGCACCCCTGCCTAGTACCCCTATGTACCGCCAGCGGAGATGTTAAGCCGCCATTGACCCGGATTCTAGCCTGGGGCCCTATGTATGGGGCCATAACCCTCGTGATCATCTTCGGGCCCAACCCAAATTTGTCGAGCACCGCCCTAAGGAAGGTCCAGTCCACCCGGTCAAATGCCTTCTCCGCGTCCAGGGATAGCAGGCAAGCCGGGATTTTCCAGTGGTGCACCTTCCCCACGAGGTATGCGAGCTTACGTACGTTGTCTGCTCCCTGTCGGTCTCGAATAAATCCGGCCTGATCAGGGTCCACAAGCCTCGGCATATACGGATCTAAGCGTTTGGCAAGGAGTTTAGTATATATTTTAAGATCCGTATTCAATAGGGCAATAGGGCGGTAAAAAGCACACAACGTGGGGTCTTTCCCGGGTTTCGGTATCAACGCTATCTCCGCCATGCCCATGTCAGGGGACGGTCCCTCGTCGTCAGTAAAAGAGTTAAACAGCCTTAGGAGATAGGGTCGAAGCTGGGTCTGAAATGTGCGATAGAAAGATAGGGGTAGGCCATCCGGGCCTGGCGTTTCCCCCAAAGGGAGGTCTTTAATTGCCACCGCTACCTCTCCTTCAGTAATGGAGCCTTCCAGCTCCGCCGCACTCCCCGAGGACAGTGTCGCCCCCTCGTAGTCGTCCAGGACAGCCTCGATCGCGTCCGCCGAGGCGCGCTCCCTCCCGTACAAGGTGGCGTAGTAATCCACAAATGCGGCCTGCTTAGCCTTCTCCGAAACAGCTCTCGACCCATCCGGCAGTTGAACACTAGCTATGTGGGCCTTAGCTGCACGCGCCCGCAACCTCCCCACCAGCAATCGTCCCACCATGTCACCTCCCTCAAAGTACTTTCGTTTCAGGGCCAACAAAGAGCATTCTGCCTTATTAGTGCGTAAAAGAAGAAGCTGTCCCCTGAGATTGGCTACGAACGTACCCGATCTTGCACCTCATGATTCTTGATGTCCACTGCCAGATAAGCTTCCAATTTGCAGGCTGCACGCCTCCGTGCAATTGCCAGAGAGGTGATGTGTCCCCGGATCATGGCTTTGAAGGCATCCCATATTACCGGGAAGGACATCTCCGGGGTATCATTAGAGGCAAAATAGGAGTCTATGGCCTCCCGGATGCTGTCCACGTCCTCCGCATCCCAAAGGACGCTCGGCGGCAAAAACCAACGAGCCTCACGGGTGGGGCGCGCAGCCGGGTCTTGGAGAAGCAGCTCTACTTGAGCATGATCCAACAGTGATATGTCCGAGATGGAGGCTCCCAACGTATCTCGTAGCAACTCCAGCGATATAAAGAGGAAATCTATGCGGGAGTAGGACCTGTGGGCACGCGAGTAGAATGAGTAGTCTCTCAGGTCCGGGCTGTGATAACGCCACACATCTATTAACCCTAAATCTGCAATCTGCTTGCGCAGCGTAGAGGACATCGCCCCAGTATCATTGAAAGCAGTATCGCTACGATTCATGTCCGGGTCCCAAACTAAATTGAAGTCCCCTCCCAATATCATGTTCGGGTCACCACATGAGATCTGATCCCGCAGAAGTGTCTGGAGATATCGGTCCTGCAACTGATTGGGTGCCTATACGTTACATAGGGTAAGTCGGCGCCGCCCCATGTGTACTGTAACCTTGAGAAAGCGCCCATCCCCACTCTTATAGGGCCTTGTGTCTCCCCGCCTGAAGCGAGCTCTGCACAATATGGCTACCCCCGCAGTTTTAGTGTCCGCAGCTGCCCAAAACTGGATAGGGTACTTGGGGTGCGCCATGCGGTGTGTGTCTCCCTGTAGTAAGTGAGTTTCCTGAAGGAATATAATGTCAGGCTGTTGTTGGAGGAGATAGTGCCAAACCTGCTCGCGCTTATTAGGGGAATTCAGGCCCTTGACGTTGAGTGTCAAGACCTTCAGGGTCCTAGGGATGGTCGCCGCCATAGCATGTAGCAATTAGGATCCGCCCACGCTCCCCACTCCCACCAATGTGAGGAGAAATGCACAGGGGTAACCTCTCCCCGTCCATCCCATCCAGGGGACAGCAGCCGCCCCATCCCCACCCCGCAACCCACTGAATCAGGAGGAAGGGAAGGAGGAAAGGTCAGAAGAAAGAGAAGCAAGAAGAAAAGATAGGAAGAGAGAAAAGGGGAAAGAGAAGCAATAAGCGGCCAAACAGGCCTCATAGCTACCAAGGACAACAAAGGCCAACAGGGCCGCTTTGGACTGCCCCAGCCACCGGGCATCCTCTACCTAAGGGTTTGGACGCACTCAGGAATGTCACTCCCTATGAAGCAGAATGGGGGGGGGGGGGAGACCCTCGAGAAATACAGGAGACGGAAGACCCTGTGACCCCGCTGCCCGAGTAGGAGTCGGGGTGCATTGCAGTGACACAAGCAGAATAACGTGGCGTCTTTCAGCATATGGCCGCCCGGAGTGATCCATGCAGGGTGACCAGGTCAGTCCACTTTGCTTCTCAGGACTCCCCGCAAGCACTGCGCTTTTTACAACGCCCTATAAATATCTCTTTGTATGCCGATGATATGTTAATTTATGTCAGCAACCCGCAAGATAACCTATCTCCTTTACCACGGGAATACATTAAATTCGGCAGGCAATCAGGTCTACAAATAAATTGGAGTAAATCCACCATCATCCAACTGACGGGCATTACTGCACCACACCCGGCAATTTTTCCAGTGGAGTAGCAAACAGACCCTGTCCGCTACCTGGGCATTTGGTATCACAGGGACCCAGCGGTGGCAATACGTACTAACTATGGTACTGCCATCAGTAAACTGGGAGACAAAGTAGAACGGTGGATACATTTCCCTCTGTCGCTGACAGACAGAATAGCGGTGGTAAAGATGGTCATATTGCCGCAATTCTTATATCTATTTAACAATATCCCAATAACCCAGCCAAAAGTAGTATTCCAAAGACTGGCGTCCTGTGTAACTTGCCTTATCTGGGCTGGCAAGCAAGCCCGCATTGAGCTCCATGCGCCGACACTCCCATACCCCACAGGCGGTTTTAAGGTCCCTGACTTTTTGCTTTACTACCTCTGTGCTCAGGCGCAATTTGCAAATTTTTTTGGTACCATCCAATCAGATACCTCCCACATACGGCGGTCAAAGATGGGGACGCCCACCCAATACTGCTCCAATATATATTGCCGCACCCCAGAGCACACGTCTCGAAATATTAAACACTATTCGCACGACAAACAGGCATGGCAGAGAATGGGGAAATTGTCGAATAAATTCCTGCTGTTCCTGCCTTTACCGCAACATCCAGTGATATCGGTGACTCAGGAGCAGGTGGGCATGTCTCTCTGCAACACGTTGGCATAGACAAGATGGGTGATTTATATGACAACAGAATGTTTATAGAAGCTGACGACCTTCACCATATTAGTAACCAAACGCTCCTTTTCAAGTTCACCTATGTTAGGTTGCGTGGTGCAATTAAAAATCACTATCCCACATTTCCAGCAGAACCGCATGTTCAAGCATTACAAATGGTCATAACTGATCCGCACAATGTTCACCGAGTGACCAAACTATATGTCCTATTACAAACTGATATAGCAGAAAACACATGCAAGGCACGAAATAGATGGTCGATGGTTTTAGACACGCCCGGTCTTGAAGAAGAATGGACTAAGTGTTGTGCTCTGACTGACCTACTTATGCTCAATGGTAACTTACGTCTTATTCATTATAAATATTTACGCCAAACGTACCACACACCGGCTAAATTATACAGATGCGGTCTCCGCATAGACGCGAGGTGTAAATGTTGCGGAGCTGAAGAAGCAGATTTTATACACTTAGCATGGCAATGTCCGCATATTAGTAACTATTGTGAAACTAACAACAACGTTAAGCGCAGTGTTAGGAACCACCATCGACTGCACAATCCGTGTATGTCTTCTAGGTCTGGTGTCCAATTTCAAATCCAATAACCAACAAGCATTGAAAATGCAATAGGTTTCGCTTTTGATTAAGTTAAAACCATTTGCTCTGCTATAAAACACCATTGGCAAAGCAAAAGGCTTTAACTTAATGAAACGTATTGAATTCGGCGGTAATTGGAGTTAGGCCGGCGTTTACGAGCAAACCTCTCCCCAACGAAAAGCCTGTTTAGCTCACAGAAACACGAAAATATTACTCACTTCGACCAGGCACAAAACGTCCGATATCTATTCATTTATCATCATCCAAAAAATAAACCATCAACACTCGTTGGCTCCAGGTATTTTATTTTTTACAGTTTTATATAGCGCAAACTTGACCTGAAGGTAGTGGAGGCTTTATATGAGCACCAGTAACGTTACATAAGGACACGTTTGCAGAATGCGCAGGACGCGCTGAAAAGCAACAAGAACACACACACGTAAAAACTCAAACGGGAGAATAAATGAATGCAACTGGATTTCTTCAGCACGAGTTTTATTTCGGCATTCTGCAATAAAAAAATCCTATAGTACGGTATGTTGACCTGCATTTAAGACCTTCGCTGATATAGTTCCACAGATATTTACAGGTAGAACATTTTTGTGTCCCACTCTGATTTAAATGGTTGTATTATTACGTTTTTGCACACACATCCTCACATGATAGTTCCTCTCTTTGCATTTTCCGTACAAAACCTTGTTGTGCACTCCAACTCCAATGTGAATATAAGTTCAGAACGGTTTTTATTGAATCGATTGAAAAACGACTCGATTTTTACGAACAGTTACATTGTTTACGCCTTCGATAGAACTGATTTTGCGAGAGAACCATGTCCGACTAATGCGCTCCCTTTCTCCTCTGAGTTAAATGAGAAAATAGCGGGGGGCACGAAGGGAGCTTGTTTGCTTTGTTTCTGACATTTTATGAACACATTTCTTTTCGTCATACGTGCGCGGGTGTTTGCTTGTTTGTTGATAATGCTTTGTCGTCGTCTCCTTCCTACATCTTTTATTAGCAATTAAAAGTGGTGTGGACTACACCTTGTAATGTAGCTTGAATTGTATATATAAGATATAGAACTCGCAGAGCTCCGATGAACAGTGGCTTGATGGTACAGACAGCATTTTATTGGATCAGGCGCACCCTAACAGGTCTGTACATGGAACGGAACGATATGGTGCATGTGAGGGAGGCACAGGGGTCATTTACCAGAAAAGAGGACTGCTTTTTTCTGGGTTTGGGGAATATAAATGGCAAAGTAGTCCATTGTTCACATTTTTATATTGCACTATTATAAATATGTACAATTTTAGAAGCAGAGAGAAAATAATACGCTCAGAATCACTCGAATTTCTAACTGAAGATAGGATTAGAACGCAGGCCTCAAAATTACAATTTCGGCAAATTAGCCAGGATTATACCCCCCACCCTCCCGGCAAACCCCACATTGTGTGCACACGTTCAGCTGCTTGTACTATGGATTCATACACGTGCACTTCTGGACTCGTGACCTCGACGGGTCGATCGGGTGAGGGGTCGGTTTCACGCGCTCGGTGCACAAAGCCCACAGACTCGCTTCAACGCGTCCGCCTCCACTTGGGGATTTCTGTCCTTACCGGTTTTTATCAGCACATTTAATTTTTTTCATCGCCCAAAAGTTGTTCTGTGCTGCTGCTCAGACCTGTTAACGCTGAAAAAAATAAAAGTACATTCTTGGACCAAAAATACTAACCGAACTAGTAAGAGCGTTGAAATGACCCGCACAAATTACATTACAAAGCAGCATTCCTCAGAAGCCTTTGTAAAGCATGCGCACATTGGAAACGTTACAATGCAGGCTAATGATGTCGGAATGCAGTATTCCTAAAACCCTTTGTCCTAACGTCATGTGAATAATTACGGAAATAAGTATTGGACTAAAAAACTCGTTTCTGCGTTTATTTCTAAAATGAAAATCCAGACGTCGTTGCATTTCTATTTCCTGTCCTTTAGCAATCCCTTCCCACCCATATTCTCAAACCTTTCAGGCCCCTGGCCTGCGCGCCATCCATTCCTGCAGGTGACTCGCCTGCCCTGAGCTTGTAATACCTTAATTGCTCCCACCGGGGACGGATTTTATCTGTGTTGTGAGCCGATAGCAGTGTCCCGGGCCGGCAGCCAATCACAGCACGGCCTGGGACACACGGCAACAAGGGGCGGGACTTAAAAAAAGAGTCAGAAACGCCCACGATTCGCGTTCTGACCGGGAAAGAGTGATGGACAACCGTGTCTTCCAATGGCTAGCCTCCATTTATGGAGCTAGCCAATGGAAGAAGGGGCGGTTTCAAGTCCTCACTATTGAGCTAACATTAGATTTCGCCTTGGGCGGAGCAACTGCTACGCAGTTGCTACGGCTAAGACGAAACTTAAAAACTCTGTGGTTGCGTTATTATTGGCTAAGCGTTGACTGTCTATGTATTGGAATGGCAAAAAGCATCTCACATGTAAGCAATGGATACATGACATGGTGTCCTGTAAGGACACCCTGAAAACCTATGAAGAAGAGCTTCCGTTAAGATCCAAACCGAGAGACTATTGGCAACCATTAATGCTCTACCTACAGTCCCATCCGATTGATTAATCGCTTCTCGTTGTATATTATGTTGTACTCTGATTGTAGCTATAATAATAATGTATGAAGCATTGTATTATATAATAGTGTAACATCTGCAAAGTACTGGTGGGGGTGTGGGGGTGAATTAGCCTGTCTGTTTACTTTGTTTATGCTTTGACTTCTTTTGTAAAGCTTTACAATGTATGTTCCTGAACTAAGGCACAATAAAAATGTAATAAAAAAACAAAGAAACAAAACTTCTAATAGCATTACTGCACGTACAATGTCTAAGAATTGGTCTACATACTGTAGGGGTACAAGGCTCATGCACCTGTACCCTCACCACCGCTATAGAACACCCAGCTAGAGGGGTGGTTGACCTATGCCAGGGAAGTGGGTTGTAGGCATAGCACACAGGGTACATCAAGTCAAAGTTCATCAGTAGTTTGGCAAAAAGTTGGGGGGTTAATGCAACAGAAACCCAGCTTCCTACACCTTGTGAATATTACCCTGGTGCCAGACTGGATAAAGAAAACTCATAAGACATACTACTGCGATCCTGTAGGTGGCAACATGAGGCACTGCTTCCAAGAGGTTCTGCTACAGAAGAACGGAGCTACATATAAGCGCCACCCAAGTGTGCAGTGAGTTTCTTTCGCAGGCTTGTCCGAGCCTTGAGGTGCAGATCTCATAAGCAAACTGGCATGGCCAATGTGCAGATCTCTAAATAGGGATGTTTTGAGATGGAAAAGTCTATTCCGCTGGACAAGGAGAAAAGAGGACAGTGAGGAATCTGCAGTTAGACAATCCACCAGAAAGAGTGTTAGCGAAGCTAAGTTAGTTGTTCTTCTGATTTACACTTCAAGCCGTAGAATCCTCACCTTGTGAATAGGTACCGAAGATGTGCCTACACAGGTGGTGGGGTTTGTGGAATGGTTAAGACGAACAAGTTCTTTAGGACCAAATAGGAAAAACATACATCCCCAACGGACCTGATGGTCTAGGAAACCGGGCTTCATGAACATGTGTACTGATGCCCTCATAGCAGCCTGACAGACAGATATCCATAAAAGAATGGCTCAGTGGTAGCTATTGTGTCACAAGAAAAGATCACTGTGATAAAAAAAAAAAAACTAAGGATGGTTGACTGGAGTACAGTTTCTTTAATCTCTTTAGAGTTCAAACTTGGGATCAGTACACTATTAATGAACATATATAAATACGTAAACGTTTTGATGCAAATCACGTGGGGGGGATGGCATCAAATCTTTTTTTTATGTGTATTGACAGCAAAATTAATACAGAATTTCCCCATGCTTTTATTTTCAGAACTCAAAGTGAATAATCAAGTTTGAAAAAAAGGGTAAGTTTTGAGATTTTATATGATGGCATTGGCAATTCTTCAACTACCTTTGCTGTCTTTTCAGGCACTTTTTCACTATGACAAATAAACTCAAGCAGCAAGCTTTCATATTGTGTCTCCTGTGTTGTACACAAACACTAAAAAAAACATTGTGAATTAAATATCTTGGCACAAACTAGCAAACTCTTTCAGTTTTTCACCAAGCTCAAGTGACATTTTTACACCACCTGTGAAGGTTTGTGCCATGTGGTGCAAAAAGGCATTTTATAAAATTGCTAAGAGAGAAATATGCCACAGAAGAACAAGTTACTTACCTTCGGTAACGCTTTTTCTGGTAGATACTATATCTGCCTGTGGATTCCTCACCTTGTGAATACCCCTTGCGTCAGCAACATTCGGAAATTCTTTTTTTCGTAGCCTCGCGCCGACGTGGACTCCTGACGTCATAGAGACACGACCTCGCTCGCGACTCCGCTGACGTCACCGACGCCTATAATAGGCCCACGCCGGCGTGATGACATCAGTTCCGCCCTTTTTTCCGTGCCATCGAGGCACACGGACGGACCAATGACAGTAGTAATATACAAGTATACATAGTACACAATACTCAAGGCAAAACACACAGTGTTAAGCAAAGGCAGGAAAGTAATTTAAACAATTCCTTGACCACAAAATATAAATACATTACATTACAGTAACTCTGGCATAGAAGAGTGGACAACGGGGAGGCGGGTGGGTCAGTGAGGAATCCACAGGCAGATATAGTATCTACCAGAAAAAGCGTTACCGAAGGTAAGTAACTTGTTCTTCTGATAGATACATCTGCCGTGTGGATTCCTCACCTTGTGAATAGAGTCCCACAGCAGTCCCCACTCCCGGAGGAGGGTGTCCACTCTTCCAAACCAGGAAATCCTGAAGGACAGAGCGCGCAAAGTGACCCTCCCTCCTCACTTCGGAATCCAAGCAGTAATGCTTAGCGAAAGTGTGGAGGGAAGACCAAGTTGCCGCTCTACAAATATCCTCAACAGGCACACCTCTAGCCAATGCTGAGGTCGAAGACTTAGCTCTAGTTGAATGAGCCCTTATACCCTCTGGTGGTTCCTTACCGGCCAAAGAGTAGCAGATCTTTATGCAGAGGACAATCCATCTCGATAAAGTTCTCTTATGGACCGCCCTTCCTTTCTTGCAGCCAGCAAATCCAACGAAGAGCTGGTCTTCCAAGCGAAAGTCCTTGGATCTGTCCAAGTAAAAGGACACCGCCCTCTTAGGGTCCAGACGGTGCAGTCTCTCTTCCTCCTTAGGAGGGTGAGGGGGAGGATAGAAGGTAGGAAGGGTAATGGACTGTCCTAGATGGAAGGGAGTTACCACCTTAGGCAGAAAAGCAGCCCTGGTCCTAAGAACCATTCGATCAGCATGAATGGTCAGGAAAGGGGGCTTGGAACTAAGAGCTTGAAGCTCACTAACCCTCCTTGCCGAGGTTATTGCAACCAGGAAGACTGTCTTAAAGGTAAGAAGCCTCATGGGACATTTATGGAGAGGCTCAAAGGGAGCACCCATCAAAAAAGTCAATACAAGATTCAAATCCCACTGAGGCACAATAAAAGGTGAAGGAGGGAACTTATTAGTAAGACCCATCAAAAACCTTAAGACCACAGGAGACTTAAAAAGAGAAGGCTGGTCAGGCAAACAGAGAAATGCCGACAACGCCGAAAGGTAACCCTTCACCGTGGCAACCGCAAGCCCCTGCTGCGCCAGAGAAAGGGCAAACTGGAGAACATTAGACAAATGGGCCTTCAATGGATCAATAGACTTTTCCCCACACCACGAGACAAATTTCGCCCATCTATAAGAATAGATGGACTTAGTGGAATCACGCCTGGCTGACAGGATGACATCCACAACATCAGGCGGGAGGGAAAAGGAAATCAGGTTGCCCCGTTCAATCTCCAGGCATGAAGGTGCAATGTCTGGAGGTGGGGGTGTAGAATCTGCCCCTCCATCTGAGAGAGGAGGTCTGCCCTGAGAGGGAGACGGAGCGGCGGGTGAGAGGAGAGGTGGAGTAGATCTGTATACCACACCCTTCTTGGCCAATCCGGGGCGACCAATATGACTTGGGCCCGGTCTTGGCGAATCTTCCTCAGAACCCGAGGAATCAAAGGTATGGGGGGAAACGCGTAAAGGAGTTGACCTCTCCAACTCAACTGAAACGCATCCCCCAAGGCTCCTTGCATCGGATACTGGAGACTGCAGAATGACAGACAGTGCGCATTCCCTTGAGTGGCGAACAGGTCCACCCGAGGAGTCCCCCACATCTGAAAGATGTCGTGAACCACCTCCGGGTGAAGCCTCCACTCGTGGTCGGCAGAGAACTGCCGACTGAGACTGTCTGCACGAACGTTCAACACTCCGGCCAGATGATTCGCCATCAGACAAATCCGATGGTCCTGAACCCAGGACCAGAGACGCAGAGCCTCTCTGCAGAGACACTGCGACCCTACCCCTCCCTGCTTGTTGATGTACCACATCGCGGTCATGTTGTCCGTCAGGACTTGAACCGACCGACCGCGAAGGGAAGGGAGGAAGGCCTTGAGCGCCAAACGAATCGCCCGCAATCCTAGAAGGTTGATGTGAAGCAACCTTTCCTCTGGAGACCATAGGCCCTTGACCTCCAGATCCCCCAGATGAGCACCCCACCCGAGAGTGGATGCATCCGTTATCACTGTGGCCACCGAAAAGGCTTTCCTTGTGACAGATTGCCTTCCACGCCCCACCAAGACAGATCCGCTGCAGCCTCTCTGGAGATCCTCACTGACTCCCTGAGATCTCCGTTGTGCTGATACCACTGCCTGCGGAGGAACCACTGGAGCGCCCTCATGTGCCAGCGTGCATGGTTGACCAACAGAATGCATGAAGCCATCAGACCGAGCAGGCGAAGGACCTTCGGGACTGGAACAACCGCTCCATTGTAAAATAAAGGAATCATCTCCTGAATGTCGTGAATCCTTTGAGGGGGAGGGAATGCACGACATACGGTTGTGTCCAGTACGGCACCTATGAACAGGTTGCGCTGTGAGGGCACCAGGTGAGACTTGGGCACATTTATCGAAAAACCCAACCTGTACAACAACTGGGTTGTCTCTCGCAGATGATGGAGCACTCTCTGACGACTCCGCCTTGATCAGCCAGTCGTCCAAATAAGGGAATACTGGAATCCCTGATCTCCTGAGATGCGCCGCCACCACTGCCATCACCTTGGTGAAGACTCGAGGCGCAGTAGTAAGTCCAAACGGAAGGACCGCAAACTGGTAGTGCTGCGATCCCACCGTAAAACGGAGATACCTCCTGTGCGACTTCAGGATTGGAATATGAAAGTAAGCATCCTGCAAGTCGAGCGACACCATCCAGTCTTCTTCTTCCAGCGCCTGAAGAACCTGAGCAAGGGTGAGCATCTTGAATTTCTCCTGCTTCAGATAGAGATTCAAGATCCTGAGATCCAGGATTGGACGAAGTCTGCCATCCTTCTTCGGAATCAGGAAATACCGGGAGTAGCACCCCTGACCCCTTTCCTGCTCTGGGACCACCTCTATCGCACCCTTTCTTATCAGAGTCAACACTTCCTCCTGCAGAAGAGACAGATGTTCCTCGGAGCAATACCCTTGGCAAGGAGGGAAATTGGGAGGGAATTCCCAAAAGGGAAGGGCATACCCATTTTCTACAAGATTGAGAACCCAAAGATCTGATGTAACCGATTCCCAATCCTGTAGAAAATGGGTAAGCCGGCCCCCAACCGGACCCACATGATCCTGAATGTCGGATCTAGGGCTGCTTCTCAGGGGCAGGGGGTTGGAGGAAGTGGAGGAGGAAGAGGCCTGACGTCCACGGGGACGTGCTCTCTGCTTTCCCCTATATTTCCTATACAAGGAGTTTTGCTGCTGCTGCTGTTGGCCTTGCCGAAAATTCCGAAAGGAAGAGCGACCAAAACCCCTGAATCTTCTGCCAGTTGAAGAGCCTCTCATCTGAAGACCCAAAGATTTAGCAGTCGCTCTGCTATCCTTAAACCTCTCAAGGGCCGCATCAGCCTTCTTCCCAAAGAGGCCTGAACCATCGAAAGGAAGATCTAACAATGTCGCCTGAACATCAGCCGAAAAGTCAGAAGATTTCAACCAGGCGGACCTCCTAGTAGCGACAGCAGTGCCCATAATGCGCGCCACAGAGTCTACAGTAATCAGGCCGCTCTGAATGACCTGGCGAGCCGCCGCTTGAGCGTCAGAGATAACTTCCTCAAAATCCTTCCTGCTGTCATCAGGAACTTTTGGAACGAGAACACGCAAAGAGTCCATAAGTGCGTGCAAATACCTCCCCATCAAGCAAGTAGCATTTGATGATTTTAACGCCATACTGGCAGAGGAGAAGGACTTCCTTGCCACCTGATCCTGCTTCTTCGCTTCCTTCTCGAAAGGAACCTGAGGGAAAGCGCTAACGTTCTTTTTGGAGCATGCCGCCTGAATGACCAAACTCTCCGGTGAAGGGTGAGAGGTTAAAAAGGCAGGATCCTCAGGGGCAACCCTGTATCTTCTGGCTACACTCTTAGATACAGCCGTAGCCGACAAAGGTTTCTTCCACACTTCTAGAATGGGCTCTGTCAGAGCATCATTAAAAGGAAGAAGAGGTTCCACCACTGAACTCGGAGAATGTAATACTTCAGTCAGGATATTAGACTTGAATTCTGCTGTAGGCAAAGTCAACTTAAGGAGACTGGCAGCCTTCTTCATAATTAAATGATAGGGTTGAACGTCCCTAGAAGGAGTACTAGAGCCTGAGGGTAACTCCCACTCTGGAGAAAAATCCAGGCTTCCTGCATCTGCCAACTCCTCAAAAGCATCTTCATCCAACTCACCCTCTTCAATGTCAGATTGTGAATCAAAAAACCTCCTTTCATCCATAAGGCGTTGAGCCTCTCTTCTGGATCTCATCTTGACACGCTTTGCCACCGGATACACCACCGGCTCCGACGGATTCGGAATCGACGTCGGAATCGAACTCAATGGCTCAGAGGGATGTGTTCGAGGACGACTCGGAGCAGGCGAAGCCGGAACCGGCGTCGACGGCTTCGGTGGAGCCGGAAAATGCACATCGGCGTCGGAGCCGGCATGCAAGGCATAAACGGAGCCGGAGGGTAGGAGTGAGGGACTCCTAAATTAAAAGCTAAGGGACCCATGGGACCCAAAGGTGCACCAGAGGGGTACCACGCCCTCGAAAATACTCCGTACATTGCGTTGAGAAACACAGATGGGTCTTGGCCTGGGGTAGGAAAGGGTGGTTGGAAACCCTCAGGCCTGTCTTGAGGAGCGTTGGGATTCGGCTCACCTAAGGGCGCGGAACCCTCATTCTCAAGAGGCTCCTCATCATCTCGGACCGGAGACGGCGCCGGAGATGGATTCGGAGACGGAGACGGCGCCCGCGACTCAGAAGGGGAGGCATCACCTTCAGGTTCTGGATCCGAAACATCAAGAGTTACCACTTTCGAACGTACCTTCTTCGGTGACCTCGACCCCGACTCCTTACCAGAACGACGTCGGGACTCATGTCTCCTCTTCTTATGTTTCCTCTTCTTCGAAACATGTCCAGAAGTCGACTTCGAGGATGACCTCCCCCGAGATCCAGATCTCGACCTCGATCTTGACTTCGACCTCGCCCTTCGAGAACGAGACCTCGACGACTTCTCCTTTCCAGCTTTCATCTTAGCTACCAAGAGTTTCGCCTCTCTCTCTCTCTCAGGGCCTTCGGGTTCATCTTCTTACACGAAGAGCAGTCATCCACATCATGGTCCGAGCTCAAGCACCAGATGCAGTCGCTGTGAGGGTCGGTGATGGACATCATTTTTCCACATTCTCTGCAAGGTTTGAAGCCGGTCTTTTTAGAAGACATCTTCGAAGAATAGGATACAGAGAAACAGGAAAAGGTAACAATATAGGCAACAAAGTATCCGTTGGCTACAGAGATTCCCGATAACCGTTAGCGTCGACGACGCGGAAAAAAGGGAACTGATGTCATCACGCCGGCGTGGGCCTATTATAGGCGTCGGTGACGTCAGCGGAGTCGCGAGCGAGGTCGTGTCTCTATGACGTCAGGAGTCCACGTCGGCGCGAGGCTACGAAAAAAAGAATTTCCGAATGTTGCTGACGCAAGGGGTATTCACAAGGTGAGGAATCCACACGGCAAATGTATCTATCAGAAGAACAAGTTACTTCCTTTGGGTAAAGCGTTCTCTGGTAGAGATTATCTAGCCACAGATTCATTAACTTCGAATTACCCACTTGCATCAGACTGGATCCGGAAATATTTCAAGAGCAGTACCCCTACGTGCCGGTAGGTGGTATCCGTGGCGTCGTCCGTGCCAGTAATTATGTTTGCGGTGTCTAAATGGGAGCCACCTAGGCGTGCTGACTGACAATTTAATTATCTTCAGTAACGCCTTATCTGGTAGAGACATGATCTAGCTGCAGATTCCTACCTTTGAACTTCCAGGCTTTGAACTTCCAGGCATGAGGCTGGATACTTCAGATTTTTCTTAGCAGTACCACTCCATGCCAGTAGGCTGCGTCTGTCGACGGCAATTGACGTGTTCGTTATTGTCACATCTGCAACGTCAATATAACCGCCACTCCGGTGCTGACGTCTGTATTTTTCATGACTTTCAAAGCCAGAAGCGTGGAGCGATGAAGTGACTGACCATGGTGTGAAAAAGACAGCTAGGGTCCTGAAGGGGAATAGCCCTGGCACTATAAACATGTCCGCAGTGTGGGGAGCATGAGTCGGTCGGTAAGGAATCTGCAACTAGATCGTGTCTCTACCGGATAAGGTGTTACCGAAGGTATGCACCTTGTACATCTGATATAGACGTCTAGCTTCAGATTCCTTACCTTTGAACTGGTACCCAAGCAATGCCTACCCACGAGGTGGGACTGCGGAAACCTTTTAGACCAGAAAATCCTGCAGAACAGAGGAGCCAAACAGGCCCGCTCTGCAAACCTGAGAATCCAGGCAATAGTGTCTGGCAAAAGTGTGCAGAGACGCCCACGTGGCCAATTGGCAGATATCAGTAATTGGAATCCCACACTGGAGGACTGTGGTGGCTGCTTTCACCCTGGTGGAATGGGCCCGCAGGCCTTCAGGAGGATGCTTCTTTGCAGAGGCGTAACAAGTTTTAATGCAGAGGATAAAACTACAAGAGATTGTCCTCTTTTGGACAGCACTCCTCTTCTTTGCTCCCACGTACCCTGTTAAAGAGTTGGTCATCCACACGCAACTCTTTAGTGTGATCAAGATAGAACGCTCTTTTTGGGTCCATACAGTTGAGATGCTCGTCTTCTTTGGAAAGGTGCAGTGGTGCATAGAAAGTTGGTAGGGTAGCAGACTGTCGCAGATGGGAGGGAGTTACAACCTTGGGCAGAAAAGATGCCCTAGTTCTTAATACCACTTTGTCTGGAAAGACTGTCAGGGAAGAAGGACGTGATGATAAATGTCTGCAGTACCTTCACCCTCCTGGCAGAGGTAATTGCCACCAAAAAGGCTGTTCTGACAGTAACAGTAGAGGGAAATGTAAAGCAGTTTAAACAGTGCACACATCAAGAAAGTAAAGACAAAATTATGGTCCCACTGTGGCATATGAAAAGGAGAAGGGGGAAACAAGTGGGCTAACCACTTCAAAAACCTCTGCACTAGAAGGGACTTAAAAAGTGAGGGCTGATCTGGCAGCCGAAGAAAAGCTGAGAGGGCTGAAAGGAAGCCTACACAAATCAGAGTCCTGCTGGGCCAAGAAAAGGATAAACAGGAGAATATCTGACAGAGAGGCAGATAAGGTGCAATAGACCGTTCTGTGAAATATTGACAAAATGTGTTCCATCGGCAAGCATATAACAATTTTGTGAAAGGACACCTGGCTGCCAGAATAATAATTTCACAGACTTCTGGAGGAAGGTCAAAACTAGTCAGCTATTGAGGGGCGTGGCCAAGATGGCGGAGTGAGTGGACGTGTCTTCCCTGTGCTCCGCTCCCGCCGGGCCCAAAGCATTGACTACTGCACACCCGGACTCAGACTTACCGGTGGAGGTCCAGGGTCCTGCCCAGAGGTCGTAGCGGAGAGTACAGGGTCATGTTGCCCACCCGTGACGGGCTTTCCGAGGGTTCTCTGAGCGGCACGCGGCTCCGTGAGCAGAGAGTCGGCCCACGCTGCTGAGCAGGCTGGGGTGCGTCGGAGCTGAGCAAGGCTGTGCGGCTCAAGATTTGCCCTGTCCCTTACACTATTGGGGGGCCTGCGAGCTGCTTTCGTGCCCTCGCTCTGGACCTAGTGAGGCGCTGAGGAAAGCGCGGCACTGAGGAGGCGCCCAACCCCGGACCCAGAAGAGGCAGCGCTGGGCAGAGACTACGCGATACCGCAAGCCTGCTGAGTGACACCCCTGGCCTGCAGCAGTGGTTGGCGCCATCCGGGACCTCGTGGAGCCGGGCAAGTGTCCCGTTGAGGCCCCCACTCTGTTTTCCTGCACCCGCGGGGAGCCCCGCTTCTTTGTCCCCCCACTGGCGATTGGCTTGCGGCCGAAGTGAAGCCTGCCAGGTGACTAGGCGCTCCTGCGCCCTGAGGAGGCCTCCACCTTTGGAAGATACAGGCCCACGGTGCACCCCGCAGGGGGCCTCTGTGGTTTTAGGGGTGGGGGATGCCTGCTGCCCCCGATAGTGTTTAACTGATCCCCTGCTGCTTTCTTGGGGACTGGCCCGTGGAGGGACCGAGTGGTACAGTTGAGGGCTAGGCCCATCGTTGGAGTGCCATTATTTCACAGCATAGCAGAGCAACGGAATTTTAGCCTGGACTGACCGATTGATTATCATCTTGTGCGAGAGTCGCACCGGGGGTTGGAGCTGTGCTTGTCGGCTGCTGTCACCGCGGCTGGTGTGAGCAGGTAACAGCAGCTGTCGTGACAGGAAAACGGCTGGGTCTTCTTGCTGCTACTACTGGCATCAGGCGTGGCTGCCTATATCGCTCGCTGTTTGCTGGTCCAGCGATTGCTGCCGCCAAAGCTAGAAAGGACAGGTCGGTGCTGGATCTCCTATTGAAAGTTGCGGCAGGCAGGTCCTCTGGGTGTCCCAAGGTTGCTGTCCGAGGGGGTCGCCGGGTTAAGGCAGGAGCAGGTTCCAAGATCAACAGGCCGGTAGGGCTGGGGCCAAGTCAGTTGTTGTTGTCCTGTTAGCAGCTGCACGGCGGGTCGTCGTCTTCTTGGGCTTCTTTCTTCTTCTTGATATCGGAATCTGAGGAAGGGATGTTCAGGGAGCCCCTAAATACTAAATTTAGGGGCGTTACAGGTAGGGCAAGGACAGGGACCAATGGGTCCCTATCCTGGGGTGAGTACACCCCCTAGCCTGCTCCTCTCCTGTAGGAGGGGGGCAGGCGCCTAGCTGGGATTGGGCAGGGCTCCCCATCTACAAGTTGGCCGGAGCCCGGGGTCGTGCTTCACCTCGTCTCCTCCACCTGAGGGGTGGAGTTGGCAAAGGTTGGCACACCCCCCTTCCTGACGTGGTTTTTTCCGCCAGTCTTCCCGCCAGTGTGGGGGTCAGGACGGGGGGGGGGATGGTTGCTGGGTACAGCAAATGGTCTGGGGAATCTCACAGAGGCTCCCCCCTGTCCATCCTGGGGGAGGAGACATAGTACCTCGCCCAGGATGTGCTTTGTTGTAGGCCCAGGAGAGCGGGGGGCTCTCCACCCAGGGGTCCAGCAAAAGGTCTACTGTGTAGCAGCCTCTGCAGCCCAGACGTGGATTGTAGGTTCGGGTTTTGGAGGGCATCTCTAAGATGCCCTCTTGTGCATCTTACATTAAATCCCACACTGGCATCAGTGCGGGTTTAATGTGCTGAGAAGTTTGGCACCAAACTTGTCAGTCTTCAGTGTAGCCATTATGGTGCTGTGGAGTTCGTAATGACAACCTCTCAGCACCATATACTCTTAAATGGCATCACTGCACTTAGTGCCCAGGAATAGCCCTGGGTACTGTAGGGGCACAGTGCTCATGCACCTGTGCCCTCACCTCTGGCATAGGGCACTCAGCTAGAGGGGTGACTGAAGTATGCCAGGGCAGTGGGTTCTGTGGGCATGGCACACAGGGATGTGTGCCATGTCGACTCTCGTTTTAGTTCTGTACTTAGGCACTCAGCCTGCAAAGGCAGTGTGTGGGTGCCAGGGTACAGGGCCACTGGGGGTGGCACAATAAGTGCTGAAGCCCTCAGGGGTCTTCTCTGGTCACCATGCCTTGGGTACTTAGGGAATCATTTACTAGGGGCTGACAGGTGGCCAAAGATGCCAATTGGGTATTTTGTTTCAGCTTAGCTTTTCTTTTTAGGGAAGGAACACAGGCCCTGGGTACGTGATTGGCAGGGACCCAGGGCACACTCAGTCAAAGCACATCAGCAGTTCAGAAAAAAACTGGGGGCACACCAAGGCAAGAAAGATGGCACTTTCTCACACAACCTCCCCCCACCCCACCAAACGAAGGGTGATGAGTCTAACCTTGCCCTGGGGAGTCTTCATTGTCTAAGTGGAAGAACCTGGAAAGTCTATCTGCATTGGCATGGGCAGTCCCTGGTCGGTGTTCCACTTCATAGTTCATATTCTGTAGGGAGATGGACCATCTCAGTAGTTTGGGATTTTCCCCTTTCATCTGCATTAGCCATCTGAGAGGTCTGTGGTCAGTTTGAACCAGGACGTCCCGAACAGGTAGGGCCTCAACTTCTTCAGGGACCAAACCACAGCAAAGGCCTCCCACTCAATGGCACTCCAACGCTGCTCTCTGGGGAGTAGCCTCCTGCTTATAAAAGCAACAGGTTGGTCTTGGCCTTCCTCATTGATCTGGGAGATGACTGCTCCTATCCCCAGCTCTGAGGCATCAGTCTGCACTATGAACTGCTTGTAGTAGTCTGGAGCTTTTCGAATGGGTGCTGAGCACATTGCTTCTTTCAGGGTGTCAAAAGCCTTTTGGCAGCTACCAGTCCAGTTCACTTTCTTGGGGATTTTATTGGAGGTGAGTTCTGTGAGGGAAGTCACAATAGACCCATATCCCTTCACAAACTTTCTGTAATATCCAGTCAAGCCAAGGAATGCCCTGACTTGAGTCTGGGTGGTTGGAGCTGCCCAGTCCAGGATGCTCTGGATCTTGGGCTGTAAGGGTTGGACCTGGCCTCCACCAACAAGGTGGCCCAAGTACACCACAGTGTCCTGCCCTATCTGGCATTTGGATGCCTTGATAGTCCGTCCTGCAGATTGCAGGGCTTGTAGAACCTTCCCTACGTGGATCAGGTGATCCTGCCAGGTGGAGCTAAAGAACAAGTTACTTACCTTTGGTAACGCTTTTTCTGGTAGATACAATATCTGCCTGTGGATTCCTCACCTTGTGAATATCCCCCTGCGTCAGCAACATTCGGAAATTCTTTTTGTAGCTTCGCGCCGACGTGGACCCGGACGTCATAGAGGCACGGCATCGCTCGCGACTCCGCTGACGTCACCGACGCCTACAATAGGCCCACGCCGGCGTGATGACATCAGTTCCGCCCTTTTTTCCGTGCCTTCGAGGCACACGGACGGACCAATGACAGTAGACATATACACAGTATACGCAATAAAAATAACAAGGTAACACACACAGTGTGAAGCAAATGCAATAAAACATTTGACAGTAAAATAAATACATAATAGAAACACTGGCATAGAAGAGTGGACAACGGGGAGGCGGGTGGGTCAGTGAGGAATCCACAGGCAGATACTGTATCTACCAGAAAAAGCGTTACCGAAGGTAAGTAACTTGTTCTTCTGATAGATACATCTGCCGTGTGGATTCCTCACCTTGTGAATAGAGTCCCACAGCAGTCCCCACTCCCGGAGGAGGGTGTCCACTCTTCTAGACCAGGAAATCCTGGAGGACAGAGCGTGCAAAGTGACCGTCCCTCCTCACCTCGGAATCCAAGCAGTAATGCTTCGCAAAAGTGTGGAGGGAAGACCAAGTTGCCGCTCTACAAATATCCTCTACAGGAACACCTCTAGCCAATGCAGAGGTTGACGACTTAGCTCTTGTAGAATGAGCCCTTATACCCTCTGGAGGTTCCTTACCGGCCAAAGAGTAGCAGATCTTTATACAGAGGACGATCCATCTTGATAAAGTTCTTTTATGGACCGCTCTTCCTTTCTTGCAGCCAGCAAAACCAATGAAGAGCTGGTCATCCAACCGACAGTCTTTAGTCCTGTCCAAGTAAAAAGACACCGCCCTCTTGGGGTCCACACTCCTCCTTGGAAGGGTGTGGGGGAGGATAAAAGGTAGGGAGGGTAACAGATTGACCAAGGTGGAAAGGAGTCACCACCTTAGGCAGAAAAGCAGCCCTGGTCCTAAGAGCCATTCGATCAGCATGAATGGACAAGAAAGGGGGCTTGGAACTAAGAGCTTGAAGCTCACTTACCCTCCTTGCCGAGGTTATTGCAACGAGGAAAACTGTCTTAAGAGTCAAAAGCCTCATAGGACATTTGTGAAGAGGCTCAAAAGGAGCGCCCATCAGAAAGGTCAAAACGAGATTTAAGTCCCACTGAGGCACAATAAAAGGAGTAGGAGGGAACTTATTTGTGAGGCCCTTCAAAAACCTTAACACTACAGGAGATTTAAAAAGAGATGGCTAGTCAGGCAAACAAAGAAATGCCGACAGCGCTGAAAGATAGCCCTTCACTGTGGCAACAGCAAGCCCCTGTTGCGCCAGAGAAAGAGCAAACTGAAGAACATCAGACAAATGGGCTCTCAAAGGGTCAATAGATTTTTCCCCACACCACGTGACAAATTTTGACCATCTATAAGAATAGATAGACTTAGTAGAGTCACGCCTGGCTGACAAGATGACATCCACAACGTCAGGCGGGAGGGAAAAGGAATTCACATTACCCCGTTCAATCTCCAGGCATGAAGGTGCAAGGTCTGGAGGTGGGGGTGTAGAACCTGCCCCTCCATCTGGGAGAGGAGATCTGCCCTGTGAGGGAGACGGAGCGGCGGGTGAGAGGAGAGGTGGAGAAGGTCTGAGTACCACACCCTTCTTGGCCAATCCGGGGCGATCAATATAACTTGGGCCCGGTCTTGGCGAATTTTCCTCAGAACCCGAGGAATCAAAGGTATGGGAGGAAACGCGTAAAGGAGTTGCGAGTTCCAACTCAACTGAAACGCGTCCCCCAAGGCTCCATGCATCGGATACTGGAGACTGCAGAATGACAGGCAGTGAGCATTCTCGCGAGTGGCGAACAGGTCCACCCGAGGAGTCCCCCACATCTGAAAGATGTCGTGAACAATCTCCGGGAGAAGCCTCCACTCGTGGTCGGCAGAGAATTGCCGACTGAGACTGTCTGCACGAACATCCTGAACTCCGGCCAGATGATTTGCCATCAGACAAATCTGATGGTCCTGAACCCAGGACCAGAGACGCAGAGCCTCTCTGCAGAAACACTGCGACCCCACTCCTCCCTGTTTGTTGATGTACCACATCGCGGTTGTGTTGTCTGACCACGAAGGGAAGGGAGGAAGGCCTTGAGCGCCAAACGTATCGCCCGCAATTCCAGAAGGTTGACGTGAAGATCTCGGCGTCGATGGCTTCGGAGTCGAAGGCCTCGCCGGAGTCGGATAATGCCAATGCGCTGGAGCCGGCATAAAGGGCGCAGGTGCATAGGATTGAGGAACACCCAGACAATATGCCAACGGACCCATAGGACCAGTAGGAGCCCCAGAGGGGTGCATAGCCCTTGAATAAATCCCGAACATCGCATTCAGGAAATGCGTAGGATCTTGACCTGGAGCCGGGAAGGCAGGGTATGAACCCCCAGGCTGATCTTGAGGGCGTGAGTCGAAACGACGTCTACCTCCTCTTCGGGCTGGTGCACCGGAGTCGTACGACCTTCGGGCATCTGAGCCTCTCCCTCTCCAACCACCTCCTCCTCACCTTCATCCTCCCGACCTGAAGGATGGGATGGGTCTGGAGATGGAACAGCTTTCTGCTTCGGCGAACTCAGTGAATCCGCATGCGACGCCTCAACTTCGGCATCCTGTTCTTCCGAAGCCGAAGATACTATCACCTTCTCGACCAGTTTCACCTGCGACTTCGGCTTGGAACCAGATTCCTTCCTTGATCGATGTCGGGATTCATGGGTTCTCTTTTTATGCTTCCTCTTTGAAGATCTTGAAGCATGGGCCGAAGACGAATCCGATCGCGACCTCGATCGAGACCTTGACTTCGAGCGTCGAGTTCGCGATCTTGATTTCTTCTTCTCTTTTCCTTCTTTAAACTTGGCAACAAGAAGTTTTGCCTCTCTTTCCCGTAGGGCTTTTGGTGTCATCTTCCTGCAGGATTGGCATTCTTCGACGTCGTGGTCGGAGCTCAGACACCACAAACAGCATTCATGTGGATCTGTGATGGACATTATTTTGTTACATTCTCCGCAGGCTTTAAATCCGGTCTTTTTCGAGGTCATGTCGAAAGAGAGAAGACAAAGAGACTAGAAAGAATAGCAAGTAACAAAGTTACAGCAAAAGCTACAGACGATCCCAGAAAACCGTTGGCGTCGACGAGGCGGAAAAAAGGGAACTGATGTCATCACGCCGGCGTGGGCCTATTGTAGGCGTCGGTGACATCAGCGGAGTCGCGAGCGATGCTGTGCCTCTATGACGTCCGGGTCCACGTCGGTGCGAAGCTACAAAAAGAATTTCCGAATGTTGCTGACGCAGGGGGATATTCACAAGGTGAGGAATCCACACGGCAGATGTATCTATCAGAAGCAGCAATATCATCAAGATAGGCAGCACTGAAGGATTCCAACCCAGTCAGGACTTGGTTCACCAACCTCTGGAAGGTGGCAGGGGCATTCTCCAACCCGGAAGGCATCACAGTAAACGGATAGTGCCCATCAGGGGTGGAGAACGCTGTTTTCTCTTTGGCTCCTGGGGCCATGCCAATTTGCCAGTACCCTGCTGTCAAGTCAAAGTTGCTTAGGAATTTGGCTGCCCCTAGTTTGTCTATCAACTCATCTGCTCTTGGAATGTGGTGAGCATCTGTCTTGGTGACAGTGTTGAGCCCTCGCCCTCTATAGTCCACACAGAACCTCATCTCTCTCTTTCCACCCTGTTGATGCGGTTTGGGGACTAGAACCACTGGGCTAGCCCAGGGGCTCTCAGAGGGTTCAATCACCCCTAGCTCCAGCATCTTGCTGACTTCAGCTTTGATGCTTTCCTTGACTTGGTCTGATTGTCGATAGATTTTGTTTTTGATAGGGTTACTGTCACCAGTGTCCACATCATGGGTACACCAGCTGGTCAGACCAGGGGTCAAGGAAAAGATGCTAGCAAACTGCTGCAAGACTGGCTTGCAGTCAGCCTGCTGATGGGAAGTGAGGGTGTCTGAAAAGACTACTCCATCCACTGACCCATCTATTGGGCTGGCAGAGAGGAGATCAGGGAGAGGTTCACTCTCTGCTTCCTGTTCCTCATCAGTCACCATCAGCATGGTGAGGTCAGCTTGAAGCTCACCTTCCTCCATCTCAGCCTCCCTATACCTTTGTTCTTCCAAGAGGCGCCGAGCATCCCTCCTAGATCTCTCCTTCAACAGCCACGCCGTCGGATCCGTGAACGACTCAGACGGAGTCGGGATCGACTCCGAAGGCCCAGGGCACTGTTCACGAGGTCGACACGGAGCAGGCGACGTCGGTACCGGCGTCGACGACCTCGGAGGAGCAGAGTACTGCCAAGGCGGCGTCGGAGCCGGCATGAAAGGCATAAGAGCTGGAGCATAGGAGTGGGGAACTCCTAAATTAAAAGCCAGAGGACCCATAGAACCCGAAGGTGCTCCAGAGGGGTACCATGCTCTGGAAAAGACACCATACATAGCATTTAAAAATGCCGAAAGGTCTTGACCTGGGGCCAGGAAAGGAGGGTGAGAACCCTCAGACTGACCCTTTATAGGCTCCAGATTCGCCTCTTCTTCCACAGGTACTGAATCCTCATCCAAAGGGACCTCTATATCCTCTCGAGCCGGGGACGGCACCGGAGATGGATTCGGAACCGGAGTCAGTGAAAGAGCTCGCGATTCCAAAGGCGAAGCCTCACCTTCTGGATCCAAGACTTCCGGTGATGGAGACACAAAATCCTTCCCATGCTTCTTCTTAGACGAATTTAGGTCTCGAGTCCGAATCCTTACCGGAGTGATGTCGAGACCCATGCCTTCGTTTCTTATGTTTTTTCTTCGACTTCGAAGCATGATCAGATGAAGACCTCAAAGGCGACGCCGTACGGGATCTTGACCGCGACCTCGACCGTGATCTCGAAGTCTTCTTTTCTCTACTACCTCTCAACTTCGCCATCAGAAGCTTGGTCTCCCTCTCACGAAACGCCTTTGGGTTAATTTTTCTACACGAAGAGCAGCCGTCGACATCATGGTCCGAACTCAGACACCAGATACAATCCTCGTGCGGGTCCGTGATAGACATCATCTTGCCGCACTCCCTACAAGGCTTGAACCCGGTCTTCTTAGTCGACATCGCTAGAGACACAAAGAAGCAGGAAAATCGAGAAAACAGTAACAAAGTTACCAACAGCTACAGAGATTTCTCAAAACCGTTAGCGTCGACGTGATGCCGGTGTTGTGTAGGTGCCAACGAACGGACCCAAGCCGGCGCGGACCTGCGCAGGTAGGATACATTTTTATTTTATTTTAAAACTTCCCCCTCTTCCCAGGCCCCCGCGCGATACCCCTTCCCTCCTGGATAGGGCAATCCGCTAAGAGTATAAGAGGTGATTGCATTGTGGTCAATTTTCGTAGGCCAAGGGTGGCTCATTATCTTTTACGCTATTGTGACGCAACTTTTGCCCCTAAAACTGAGATTAGTGCACTTCCTTTAGGATACTTTTATAAGCCGGAAGGGGGGAACAAAGACATTGGATTTTTACCGGTCACACAATCTAATAGATTCCGTGCGCTGTCAGACATGGATTCCCAGGAATGACAGCTATCTGGAATTGGGCAGGATAAGACTTGCATCGGAGACCAAAAACTAACGATGGTGTAGCTGTAGTAAAACTCATTGGCACTTCAACCGCCCCTATAGAGATAGAAATTATAGTTAATGATAACACGGCCCCCGATGCGCTTACCAGCATTTGCCAAAGGGACCAGACAGCTAATCCTAATAGCACTCAGAATGGAAATGCATGTAGGAGCCTTGGAGGACTTTCAAAGCACATAGCAGGTTTAAATAAAGTGCATGACGAGAAAGATCCAATAACCAGCCAGTGTAAGGAAGTTATATTAAATGGCAACTTTGCCTGTAATCTGGGTAATAATTGTGAGGAAGTCCCACGACCAGAAAACAGAAGTGAGAGGATAAATTGTGATCAAATTAGGGAAGAATGTAAAACAAAGATAAAGTTAACCTCTTGGAATATTGCGGGGATTAGGAAAAACCAAAGTGATCCAATATGGCAGGATTACATTGGACAGAGTGAAATAGTCCTGTTCCAAGAAATCTGGGCTATGGAAAGCCCCCATAAGATAGGGTTCAAAACCTTTAGTATTCCTGCCATTCCCTCAGTGAGAGGAAGGCCCTCGGGAGGTCTTGCCATTTGGATAAAAAATACCTTAGGTGCCGACTAAGCAAATTGATTCCCCTTGCCAAGATATATTGGGAGTTAAGTTCCTAGCACCAGACAAAAGGGAAGTTTATATTTTTAATGTATACAGTAGACCAAGTGTAGCAAGCAGAGAAGTGGAAGTCATTGAGCACCTGGATCATATTTTAACTACGATTAACCAGAGTGCTCTGATAATCATTGGGGTGACTTTAATCGTAAATTTGAACCTATGGCTGGATTCGAAAATATCTTTGAGGATGAGGATAGGGCCAATAATATTCCAGCATTGGATAGCAGCCCGGTAGTGCCGTGCACATGTGCTGTAGCGCAGTTGCGGAGGCTGGTTTCAGCCCATGAACTACGCGCCTGTAATGGGCGACTACCTTCCGACATCCCAAACTCACCAACATTTACCCGGGGTAGTTCTAAAAGTTATAGAGATTATATATTTGTATCTATCCCATTTTGGTCCATGGTATATCATCCAGTAGTTGAAGACCCAACGGAGAGCGAGCATTATCCTTTATGCTTAACCATCTAAGCTTCCCTTTTTCAGTAAAGTCCCTTAGGGAGATGTGACCATAGCCACAGTCCAATTGAGCCTTTACTTTCAAATAACCTTTTTTTTTTTTTTATTACCACAGTTGGGTCATATAATGAGTATTACATTCACAGCATCCCAAAAAAAAAATATACATATCCATAATCTTCTTATACAAAATTGTCTTAAACAAACGGGGAAGACAAGATTACCAACTTCATATAGCATGTACATAGATCCTTAAACTATTCCTCTAAATAATCTTTAAGAGCCCCCCATATCGATATACATAATAATTTTTTCTTAACACCCTTTAAAGCATACAAATTCCATTCCAATTCATATACATTGAACAGTTTCCTTCGCCAAAATTCAAACGTCGGTGCTTCAGGTTGTAACCATTCCGTGGCTATACATAGCCGAGCAGTGGTCATTGCTAAGAATAAAAAGTTCTTAAATTTACATATATTCACATTGTTGTTGACACATTGCCCCGCCCCTACTAACATTAGTGCGGGGGATATTTTAATAGGATAATGAATAACCAAAGATATAAACCTTTCAATGTTGGAGATGAAAGTTAATAATTTAGAGCAGTTGTAAAAGACATGAACAACATATGCATCTTCCTCTCCACACCGAAAGCATTTTCCATCGTACATAAGGCCCCCATGTTGCCATTCGTTTAGGTGTATAATATAATCTAAATATAGTCTTGTATACCTGCGCTTTCAAATTAGCTGACAGACATATATCCTTTGCCATCATAATTGTATCAACATCATTTAAGTCAGTTTCCTCCAACTTATTCTGCCAGTATACATTATATTTATTCAGATCGTCAGGTTTATATTCCGTCAACAGCTGATATATCATACCAATCCTTTTTTTCATTCAAATTGCCTCTATTAATTTGTTAGGAGTGGGTGTATTTACTTTCTTTACACAAAAATCTCTAACTTGTAAATATTTAAAAAAAGAAGAATGAGATAGCTGATATTTGCTTCCCATTTTTGAAAAAGATCTAAATATTCCGTCTGCATCAAATAAATCTCGAATTCTGACCACCCCTTTCTTGCTCCATTCCTTCGCGACACTGTCCCAGAATATCGATGGAAGTATTTTCTCTGCTGAAAAAGGAGTGTAATATGAAATTCTTTCTAACTTCATAATCCGCACAACCTTTCTCCAAACTTTGTATGCGGATTCAACCACCTTAAAACGGGTGTGCTTGTAGTAATTCCCCTCCAGCTCTTTTAATAGACAATCTTTTGCATGCTCCCCCAATAATATATAAAATATCGATGGAGACTCAGCAGGGTCCTCCGTTGATTCTCTAGTCAACAAAATTCTCATCCTTTGTAAAAAACAAACATAATAATAAAACGCAAAATCCGGAATCCCACGCCCACCTCTCTCTATTGGTAAAGTTAACCATTTCATTGCTCGTCTAGTTTTACCTGGTGCCCAGAAAAATTTTACACAAAGTTTGCAGCTTATAGATATGATTTAAGGGTATCTCTAGAGGAATACTGCGATATAAATATAATATCTTGGCTAACACGCTCATCTTGATGATATTACCTCTCCCAATTATGGACAGTTGGAGTCTCCCCCAGGATTGCTTAAGTTCTTGCAATATCTTATCCCAATTAGCGTCCACTACCTCTTGTGTGTGAGATTTAATTATAATGCCTAAGTATGTCACTTCCGAAGTAGCCCTATGGTCATTAAATTGGACGCTATCTGAACAGAGCACCTGCGTTTTAGCGGCATTTAACTTATAGCCGGAGCTATTTCCAAAATCAGTGGCCAGGGATTCAATGTCTTTCATTGCCTGCCCAGGATCAGTAGTGATAATGGCAATATCATCCGCGTATGCGAATACTGAGTGAGGTATGTTGAAAGCATAGAATGGTTTAATATGTGGTGACTCTAGCAGCTTAATTAGGAATGAATTGATAAATAGCGCGAAGAGGAGTGGAGAGCAAGGGCATCCCTGGCGTGTGCCTCTTGTAATAACTATCCTTTCCGACTTTCGTCCCATAGCTTCCACCCTCGCGTTAGGTGACCTGTACAGTACCTTAATATCTCTCAAAAAGTTTTTGCCAAATCCCATCTTGTTCATTACTGCCCATAAATATGTCCACTCTACGCGGTCAAACGCTTTCTCAGCGTCGAGTAGTATCAATGCTAAGTCTCTTCTCTCAATTTCAGCTATGTCTATCAAGGTAATCACCTTATTGACATGTGCTACAGTGCCTCTATTTGGAATAAACCCATGCTGAGTCAATGATACTAAAGGTGTTATGACCTTAGCCATACGATTTGCCAGCATCTTCGAATAAATCTTGCTGTCACAATTTAGTAAAGATATGGGCCGATATGAAGCAGGCTGTTCTGGGGGTTTTCCTTTTTTTGCAAAAACAACAATTGAGGCATCATCCCAGGACTGTGGAGCTCTCCCCAGTTGTGCCATTCTAAAAGTCTCCAACATAAAAGTTTTTAACGGTCCCAAAAAACATTTATATACCTCCCCTGGAATGAAATCAGGGCCAGCTGCCTTCCCATTTGGGATATTTTTGACTGCTCTTTCCAATTCTTCCATTGAAAAAGGTTGATCTAACGCTTCTTTCTCAGAGTCTGTTAATTTGGTAAAAATAATCTCTTGCAAGAAGACTTCAGGAGATAAGTTGATTGATGAGTATATAACTCTGTATAAAACTGGTATAATATTTCCAATATTTTCTCTGGATCTTCATACACCACACCACCTTTATCCTGCATTTTCACAATTTGGCGAGCAGACTCCTTCATTTTTAATTTTAGAGCTAGTGCCCTACCTATAGACTCCCCGTACTTATGAGTATATCTTCTATTTATTAAATATTTCCGAGCAATCTCCTCAGACCAAACTCCTGTGATATTAGCACGACATTTGGCAATTAACCCCTCATGCTCCTGGATTTTAATCATATCTCTATTTCTTTAATCAGGTGTTCTTCAGCTTTACTCAGCTCACCATACAGGTCCCGCATTTTTCCCCGTTGCTGGTTTTGCTGATAAAACCCATAGCTCACCGCTTCCCCTCTAAAACATGCTTTCCAAGTATCCCAAATTATCTCAACATTAGTGGAATTCCAATTGTTCTGTATAAATTCTATGATCCATTTACCCATATATTCTCTGTATTGTTCGTCTAGGCACAGATTCCTATCAAACGAAAAACTCCTACTTTGTTTCATTTCACCGACTTGGGCGATCTCAATTATCAAAGGGGAGTGATCCGATGTTACCCTGGGATATTACTGGATCTTTATGTTGGATTGGATACTGGTTGAGGTGAAAAAATAGTCCAAGCGGACAAACTTCCTATGTGGTGAGGAGTAATAGGTGTACCCTGGTAGTGTTGGATAATTTTTACTCCAAATGTCAACCAACGCATGATCCTTAACTAAATTGTGTAGGGCTTTAAAAACTCGTGGTTTTCGCCCCTTGTAGTTCTCGGCTCCAGCTTCCAGCTCCCCAACCGCCAAATTAATGTTCAAGTCCCCACACACAACCAAGGGAGAATACCAATTAGCCAACTCAGAATTTAAATACTCAAGTACACCCCCCTCATCCAAATTAGATCCATAAATTGAACATAACGTTATATGCGTGTGTAGGAAGGTAGATCCCTGACTATGGTTGCCCCCAACTTTTTTGCCTGGTGTTTTGCTGGTTTTCTGACTTAGTTGACCTGGGGCCCTGCTATTCAGGACCCCAGGCCTACTGCTCTCTCTGTAAAATGGATTCCATGTACCTTAGGTACATATCTAATTGGATACTGAGTCACCTTATCAGTCCCTGTACTGTGTACCTTAGGTACCCAGGGCATAGGTGTACCCAGGGCCTACCAGGGGCTGCAGCATGTATTATGCCACCCCTGGCTGGCCATCCAAATCTGACACAACTGGCTGCACGACAGCTGGGGCAAGGTGGTGTAATCACCCTTTGCTTTAGATATAGTATACCTATATCTTACCCTAAAATGGACACACAGATCTCCTATCAGTCACTCCTATGGCAGGCCTTAACAATCCTGGAGGCAGAGTGCTTGGAATCGTGTGAGATGGTGCTCTGGCATGAGCTGAGCCTGTCTGCGGCTTTCGGGATCCATCCCTTAGCCGTTTCCATGATATCGCATACCATATACTCTTAAGTGCATTATAATCCTCGCGGTTATATGCCAACTCTGGTATCGCTTTATCAAAACATGTCGAGTAAGGTGTCATACGAATTGGAATACTAACCCCTCGCCAATTCTGGCGACGGGGTTAGCATTCCACCCTTCTAGAGGGACACGACATGTATGTAACCTGTAACCCCGGTTAAAGTCAAACAGAGCCTTAGCTCCACAAAATGGATGCTGCCACCGAGACACAAGTCTGCCCTCCTGCTGCTGGGAGTCCTCCCAGAGCAGGAGGCAAGGACAAAGGGTTTCCTGCCAGGGGCGGTGCCAGCACCGTCCCAGACAGGGTTTTGTGTATTCTAGGTAGGCAGGGCTTCAGAGGAAGGTGACTGCAAGTGGCACCCCGGTGCTCACTGTGCATAGGCCGGCTTGAACCAGTTCCCGGGGCACACCAGACCCTGAGCTGGGGAAAGCCCGCCAAAGGAGAGGGGTGTAACCACCCCCCTCCTGGTCCCACCCATAGGGCAGGACTTAGTCGCGTGCCAGCCCCCTTTTCCAAGATAAAGGTAGGAGCAGGCCCCCTTCCAAATTAGATCATCTTTGAATCCTGAAACTACTTTCCACGAAAGGAACTCAAGACTTCTTCCTAAGATTTCTCCCTTGTGACTAAGGAGTAGTCACCCTGCATCCGCAGGCACCATCTAAAGAACACTGCGGTCTGCTGCAAGTCCTTCCTCCGGAATCCGACTGCCCAGCTTGACGAGAACCGGCTTCCCTGGCACCTCTGACCTCTACCCACCTCTACAGCCCAGCTGAGAACCGTGGGTGCGACGAGACCTCGAGGGACCGGCCATCTGCAAGACTGCACGACTTCTGCACAGCAAGCCCGCCGAGTAATTTCCTGGTGAGTGCTTTGGGGTCCGAGAAGCCCCGACCCTGAGCAGCTCCAGCACCGAAGTGCAGCCTCCCAGCATCTCCACGATCTGCGTGGGGCCCTTCTGCTTTTTGCTGCTCACCGCGTTGTTTGGCTACTAGCCCGCTGGCTTGTGGCCTTCTGAACGACGCCCGACGACATCGCTGCTGCTGGTCTGGTTGCTCCAGACTGGCCCTTGCTCCCTTCCCGAAGAGGAGCACCCCGGACCCTCCTGGTCCACTCCAGACGCCATTTTGAGTCCACCGCGTGGGCTTGAATTAGCCAAGGCTTGTTGCCCAATCCTGGGTAACTTCGACGCCGACAGCTTCATCCATCGTGGGACAGCTCGCCTCTCCATCCTGGTCGCCGACAACGCCTCCTGGTCCGTGAGATCTGCAGAGCCAGCGTCGCCCACTCACCTAGTCGAGGTGACTACCATCCGGTGCCCTCCTGGTGCCCACTGACTACTGGCTAGTAGTCACGAACTTGGTCCCCTCTGCTTTCAGGTGTCATCCATCTTCCAGATCCAGGCTTGGATCAACTCGAACTCTCTTCACTGGTCGCCTGCCAGCATCTTTTCTTCCAGGCTCCTGGTCCGGCAACGAGGATTCCCGACGTCTTTTGAGACCTATGCAGCTGCAGCCCCTGGGCTAGGTAACTTCGGCATTTCGGTGCCCCAGCATAGCCTCACTATTCAAGGGTCAGGATCCACTGTTGTTTTCTCCCTACCAGGTCGGGTTCGCCCGTGAACACTAACTTTAGCGTTACTAGCTTCCATAGACTTTGTCCCGCATCCCGCGTGAGAGTGCACACTCTGCACCCGAGTCCCCTAGGTCTCCTAGAAGTAATCTAACGATTCCCTAGTCAAGTCCTAGCGATTCCAAAGCCTATTAGTCCTGTACTTACCTGCTAGTAATTTCGCATTCCACTTTTAAAGTATATGGTTTTTCGTGCCCCTCGGGCATTTGTGTATACCGTGCTAACTTAAGTATTTTCGTAAGAGTTTTGTTGTGTGCTTAGCACCCTGTCCTCATAAAGAGTACAGGGTTGTTGTGATTCTAATAAATACACTGTTTATTTTCATAACACTTGTGTGGTGTCCTTTCACTGGGTGTTCAAGGGGTAATGTGATGGTAAAACAGCTGGCTTAACACGCCCTCTAGAGTCTTAGCCTTAGACTGCTCGTATCCATGCTACTAGGATAGCTGGTCTATAAGGTTGACTTACAACCAATCATCAATAAGGGTTGTTTGGACTGATATATAGTGATCACTAGAATAGTGAGCACTGCACATCAGGCCAACTTCTCACAGCGTGCCTCCTATATTTAATGTCGCAATCACCCATCTGCCCCACCTGTCCGTCAAACTGCGTATAAGCGTGCCTAAACGCGGTCTTATCAAAATCATTACCCCTCTGATCAAGCTTGTTTGCTGAGATGCTACTAATACTGCGTACCCTAAGTCAGCAGCTAAGTGCCTTATCTCCCAAGGGAGATGGGTCTCCTGTAGACATAAGATATCTGGTTTCAAAAAACTAATTTCAGAAGCAATCCTCTTCCTTTTATTTATATTGTTGAGGCCCGAAACATTAAAAGAACAAATTTTGATATTCCTAGCCATCACAGTTCTTTCACACCTTCTTTACCTTCTCCCCTTACAAAATGTATTGTTGTTTTAATATATCCCATCCTATCCTGACTGGTACTATAATAATAATGATAAATCTGTGACCTTCTTATCAGTTCTATACAGTAGTTTGACCTCAACGTGGTTTTTTCCCCCTTTAACCCCAGTGCCACCCTCCACCGATAACCCCCCAGTCACCCTCCCCCATCCCCCACCCCTCCATTACCGAGGCTTTCTGACTTAAGGTCCTGATGATGGGAATGAGCTTTCCACCCCCCCTGTCGCCCCACAGGTTTCTTTCCATTCAGTTTTTATCTTATATATAATCAAGTTCTGACTATCAAAACCAAAAAGATAAACAGTGAGTATCCTGGATGCAGAACCATTCCTTTTAAGAAACTGAAAAGACATGTTTCCAGCAGCCTTTCTATATTATACATCATACAGGATATAAGGCAATTATCTAAATTAGTAACTGTTACGTTAAGCTCATATATAGTTAGCATTCATTTGACTTTTTTTTCCATAAGGATAAATAATCACGTTAATCCAGTTACTTTTCTGCTATATGAAAAGTCTGAATTTCTAAGAGTCCTTTATAAAATGCAGATATTCCTTTGCGGCTGCAACATTAGTGAAAAACTTAGTATTCTCCTTATACATCACTTTAAGTTTTGCCGGGTTCATAATATAGGCTTGTGCACCCTTTATTTGAAATGGATTCACCAACTGCTGTAGCTGCCAACGGGTGTCCATTGTATGTTTACTATAGTCTGGTGTTGCAAAAAAAGTAAACCCTCCGCTCATACTTTTACTATTTGGACGGGTGTGCATGTATATGTCTTCTCTGGCACGAAAGTTGTTAAAAGCCACGAGGTAAGGTCTAGGCTTAGTGGCATTTTGTCCAGCTCGAAGTTGAATGATGAAAGGATATCTATGGGCACGCTCGATCTCTCTCTCCCAATCCCATTTATTCAAATCCGGGAATGCCTTCTGGAACAATTCAACTATAAACTTGCGTGAGTCCTGCCCTTCTTTTCCTTCCGGGATTTGCATAAGTCTAAGATTGTTGCGCCGAGCGCGGTTTTCAAAATCGGCCATTTTCCATAATAAATCCTCTTTATTGGCATTTAAGGTCTCCGTGACCGATTTCTGTTTGGCAAATTCATCTTCAACGTTAGATACTCGTGCTTCGACCTCAGTAAATCTTTCCCCTTACTCAGACTGTGATTTTGCGAATCTCCGGATAGAACTTTGGAGCTTCCGACAAGAATTTTGTGACTTTCCTGTTCAGTTTTGTCCATATGGCTTAAGATTGTCTGATAAATCGTGGCCAGAGTTATATTACCCGTCTGGTCTTCTTGATACCCTCCAACAGCGCCCTCTGTCATGGATGTATCCCCTGCACCCCTCACAGTGATAGGCTTTCTTCTGTATATTCATCGGCTTCATCATCGTCAGCCTCACTTTCAACTTCCTCCATACACATTTGTTTAGAGTACTGTGTAGCCAAATCTTCACATGAAGAGGCTGAATTTTCTGATACGGAGTAAAAATCAATAGACTCTGCATCGTTAGCTACAGCCAAGTCTTTCTCCGCCAAAGTCAAGCCTACAAGAGATTCTATAGCGTTTCCCTCTAATGACCGCGTGCTGGGCGCTTCGTCTGTTATAGTAACATCAGCATCAACGCTTTCATTCACAGATAAGGCACCAAGTGGTGTATTGGAGTTTTGTGACACCGTAATTAATACTTGCTCTGACATTTTATCATTCAACATCCCTTCTTTTGGTGTCAGAGTGGTAGACTCTCCTGAGCAGTTCTTTAATTGTGGTGCTGGCGGTGGCCTGCGCGCCGTTTCCTTTCGCCTTTTCTCCTCTGCTGCCAAAAACAGGGTAGAAATCGTTTGCTTAGCTGTAGCTGAAGTTTCAGATATTACCCCTGTCCCAGTCTTTTTTGTCGCAGCCCAGCTTAAAGCTTTCTCACCTCCACTTGTAGTCAGCATGGTGTTAGCCTCCTCTCGTTTTTTCCGTGTACCTTTAGGGGCCATAACGTCGAAGACTGTTGCTCCTTCTATCTCCACACAACTTCCAGTGAGGTGGCGTTCACGGCGTTCGCAGCGAAGCCAAGCAGCAGCACCTGTGAAAGTTACCGCCCACCAGGCTCGGCGGAGTCCCGTCAGCGCTGCAACCACCCTCAGCATCAGCGTTCTCCTCCTCGTCGCGTCTACAGCGTTTTACACAAGGTAAGAGAAGAAAAGCAAAAGGCTGCACACGTTTCTTTTTCCGTCTTCAGTTTATCTCATTACGCCTCTGATTTCTCGATCTGTCTCAAATCGCCGGCGGTTACTCCCCGTGGTAATCCTGTGGGTCAGGGAGAGAACAGCTCACACGTCCAGCCGTGCGGGCGCCATCTTGCCTCTATCCCTCAACTTTCTAAAAGCACAAATAACCATTGATTGCCTGTGGTCTTGGGGAACGAAAAGACTTAAAAAGATGTGTGATACCTATATAGAAATAGTCTCTCCATATATAAATCTACCTTTAACAGAGATACCAATCATGCAAATGCATGATAAATTGGTAGAGGGACTCGAACCAATACTAAGTAAGGCTTTAAAGCCATCAAAAAAGAGAATATCTGACTAAGCTATTTTAGAGAACCCATGGTACAATAAAGATTGCCGTAACGCAAAAAAAGACTTGATTCAGGCAATAAAAAATAAGGACACAGTAATCCTAAGGGAAAAAAGAAGCTATTACAAGGGGGTATTAACTAAGGCAAAGAAAAGTTGGGACGACAACATCTGGTCTGAGTTGATAAATGTATGTAAATCAAACGATAAAGCTACGTTTTGGCGCTTGAAATCTAAAGGTAACAGAAAAGGGAAATGTAATAAGGACCTTTTTCTCAATGCAAATACCTGGGTAAATCATTTTTCACAACTTCACTCTACCGCTAATAATGATACCAATTTTAATTTTGATGAATTTGCCAGTCACTTTAGTAAGGCACCACTACATTTTAGCATATCAGAAACATCAGTAGCAATAAGTGCAATAAAACCAGGGAATGCACTTGGGCCAGATAAGATACCAGGTGACCTATGGAGACATGAGGAGGAGGTTTGGGCTCCCTATATTAACCATCTGTGTAATGCAGTTGCATCGGGTGCACCGATTCCTGAAACGTGAAGGGGTGCAGAGATTGCAACTATTTTTAAAAAGGGTAACCGCCGTGATCCGTCGCATTGTCGGCCGATTAGTTTAATTAATGTTTTACAAAAGGTATATGCACGCCAAATGTTAAACAAATTGACCAATTGGATTGGGGAGTATAGTATTTTATCTAAGTACCAAGCAGGCTTTAGAGAAAAAAAATAGCACAATTCACCAGTTTTTTAGATTTCTCTGTATAATCTGGAAGTATATTACAATCAAGAAAGCCCATTTGTATATTGACGTTGTAGATCTTAAGGCAGCCTTTGACCTCATACCCAGAAGCATCCTGTGGAAATCTTTAAGAGATCAGGGTGTCCCAGGGGAAATGCTCGTACAGATCATTAGACTGCACAAGAGCAACGTTGCAAGGGTTAGATGGGGACCAAATGGCGAACATACAGATCGTATACAAGTAAATAGGGGGTAAGGCAAGGATACGTGCTGGCCCCTACTTTATTCTCGTTGTATGTTAACGATATTCCCGAATACCTCTTTCGCTGCGAACATGATTCTCCCAAGCTGGCGGGGGTGGGGGTTTGGGGGGAGCCGGCGCCACTACCGGCACTTCTGTTTGCCGATGAGACAATTTTAATATCACAAGCCCCCAAAGGTCTGCAAAGCTTACTTAATACTTTCAAAATTTACTGTGAAAATAAGGGCCTGGAAGTTAATTCTACCAAAACAAAGTACATGGCAGTTAACCCACACAAATCTTTTTTTTAAAATGTAACTGTCAAAAATGAGAAGATAGAATATGTGTTAAATTTGAATTATTTAGATATTACTCTAGATTCCAAAATGAACTGGAGACCACAGCTGGACAAAAGCTAAACAATATTAATTCAAAATACAGTCCCAATAGTGAGGAAGCATGAGAGGAGCTTATCCAAAGCAGTCTCTCCTGCATTGGAGAGTACAGGGCACAATCTGCTTACCTTTATGGGGCTGAACTGTGGGGTCACATAATAAAGAATACTTTCCGGTACAAGAGAACATATTCTTTAGGAAATTGTTAAGTATACCAATGCACACACCCTTAACACCTGTAGTAATGGATTTAAACATTTGCCGTACTGACCAGCATGCAGTTCTACGGCAACCATTGTTTTTGGGTCCGTCTGTGGTCAACAGATGAGCTCGTTTATTATAGGGAAGGTCTGGAGGAAATTTTTAGAATTAAAAACGGTACAAGGTTAGCATGGTTGAATCCTATCCAGGATTGGTTTTATAAACTAGGACTAAAATAGTGTTGGGAGGACCCTCGTGGTTTGACTTTGGGATGAAAAAAGCTGTTGAAACAGACCTTTTGGACATTTATACAAGATACTTTGTCCCATAGCTGTAAATTAGGTACTTTATCCACAAGGTTTCTTACAATAAAACCAAATGGTAAATTTGAGTCCTTTTTGGACGAAATACAAAGACAACTTGCTTAATCCCTTTATCTTTAAATTCCGCTACGGCATTTTGCAGATTAATGCAAACACTGTGAAATGGGTACGTAGTGCAGGTGGTGCAAACAATGGTTGTTGTGATATCTGCCACACAGGTGCAAAAGAGAATGAATTGCATGTGTTATTCTTCTGCCCGGCCTATATTTATGCTAGGAGGAAATGGATCAAACTCACCTGTCAGCTCTTGGGTATTAGATCATGTAATGAGGCGGGAATAACATTGTGAACAGACGCTATGCAAACAATTGTATTTAGTGTAAGCAGATACCTTTTCTGTGTCGACCTATTAAAGAGAATAGGACTGAAATTCTAGGTACTTCTAAAAACATGTGTGTGTCAATTAAGTAATAGATTCACACCTAGATGTATAATTTTAGTCGGTTACCATGGAACCTTGTATATTTTTGACAGAGCTACTTTTTTATATAGAAAAACTACTCTTATAAACTGTGATCTGAAATTATTATTTATTTATATTTATTGTCTTTTTAAACTTCAAGAAAGGTCTTATTTTGGGACATTGATTACTAATCAAATTGCGTACGGTCGGGCGGGTTACGCTTTGAAATATTGTTGTATGAAGATTTTGTATAGTATGAAATCTTTTATGGTTTTTTAAATCGAAATAAAGATTATTGAATTGAATTGAATAAGGACGACCGCAGACTTATTTCAGAGTTCTATGCCTTTTTCAAGCCTGGGTCAAAAGGATCCTGTTCTGCGGGACAGAAGCGTTGGGAGATAGAGATTGGCTGCACCTTGACAGACAAGGAGTGGGAGGACATCATCTACAGATCACATCATTTTGCACACTCAATGGGGCACACAGAAACTGCATATAAAACAGTTTCCTATTGGTACCATACCCTGGCCTGGTTGGCTAAGTGGAACTCCCCGAATGATGGTCTCTGCTGGCGTGGCTGTTGGAGTCCTGGGACCCGCCTTCACCTGCTATCGAACTGCCCCAAATTAATACGATATTGGGGCACAATCCTCAATGAGATTGATAGAGCCTTTGACACTACTATTCCGAGGTTTCCCGCTTACATCATACAAGGACTTCCCAATGCATTGACCTTCCCCTTCCTTTCACTTAAAGGCAAGCAGATCCCCCTAGCCTTGAATGCTGCACACCGGGTTATCCTGACGGCCTGGAAGACTGACCGGATCCCCCACCGTCCCCAGTGGCTGCTACAGTTGTGGTCCCTTCTAGGTATGGAGCGTTTATCCATGGCCTTACTAGGGTAAAAATTAGAATATTCTAAGATCTGGGCTCCTTTCATAGCGATTTTGTCTTATGAATTTTGAGAACTAACGTGTCCTGCCTATTTACGTCTCCTGAAATTGATCCCCGAGGGTACGAAAGCAAAGCAGGGCAACTGCCCCTAACATATCTACCCTTTTCTCAAGGGGGCTGTTATCCTTCTTGAAGGCACACATGTGTAGGCTTTAGCTAGGGGGTGGCTCACAGGGGGGGAGGAAGGTCGGGGTGGGGGGTGGCGGGGGAGGGAGGTTTAGATGTTTAGACTTTTGGTTAGTTCTCTTTTTTCTCCTTTTCCTTTTTTCCCCCTTTTGTTGGTCTTATCCCTTAAAGGTAGGCATACTTGCTCTACAAGTGCTGCGGAGTGTTCTATTGGCACTTTTACTTAAGCATGTGTGGTGTCCTGGACCGGGCATTGTTTTTTTCTTTACACTGGTATGCATGCCAATCCTTTCATATTGTCTTAGACGGCCGGCCCAAGATGGGTTGTAGGCGACATGCTGTGTTACATAAAGGTTTTATTGTTTGTTGGACCATGTACTATGCCCTCTATTACATGTTTGCAAATTCGGAGGCCCACAGGGTTGTAGGCGCTAACGCTCTGTATTCTATTTGCCACGTGTACTGCCAATTCAAACCGATTCAATTCTAAAATCAGTCAGCGGTTGCTGCTCAATCTCCACACAAGGAAATGGGGAGTAGACAAGTTTGGGTGGAGAACCCTCGTATGCTGCTGCGACAGAAGCTCCTCCCGAAGTGGCAGCCTGATTGGGTGATTGATGCTCATAGCCAGAAGCTAGGGATACCAAACTCTCCGTGCCCAATCAAGAGTCCAAAGAACGACTTGTGCCCGGTCGCTCCGGATCTTCTTGAGAACTTTAGGCAGGAGTGGTATGGGAAGAAAGGCATACAGGAAGCCTCAGCTCCACTCGCAACGAAAAGTGTAGCAGAGCCAGAGTCGCCTTGGAAACTCCAATGCGTAAAACGGCTGACATTGCGGGTTCCCCTCAGCGGAGAACAGATCTCACCAAGGCTCTCCCCACCACTGAAAATAGAACTTGTACCACCTCTGGATGGAGATGCCACTCGTGATCTGTAAGGCACCTTTAGCTGAGCTCATCTGCTCTGGCGTTCAGAGAAGTGGCCAGAAGTTGAACCACCAGGGAAATGCCCTGTCCCAGCCAAAACCAGAGATGCAGGACCTCTTGACAGAGTATACGAACCCACACCACCCTGCTTGTTGCAATACACAGCCACCACTGCAGTTCCCCCTGATATCTGAACCAGGTGCACAAGTTACTTATCTTCGGTAACGATAGATCTGTAAGAAACATTAGTAGTGATGGATTCCTTACCTTAAAATTACCCCCAGGCGTCAGACTGAATCTGGAAAGTTTTCATCAGCAGTACCTCTGTGCGTCGGTAGGCGTCGTCGTGCGGCTCCGTGTGAGTCGTTGTCGCCGAGATGACGCCGCTGGAGCTACTTAGACGCGCCCACGCGTGCTGACGTCAGTTCTGTACACAACTTTCCGCGCAAGGAACGCAGAGCCATGCAAGAAACTGACCACTGGTGCCATGAAACTAGGGCCCTGAAAAGGATGTCCTTAACCCTAGAAATCAGTTTGCAGAACGGGGCAGGATGAGTGGGGCGGTAAGGTATCTATCACTAATGTTTCTTACAGATATATAGTTACCGAAGGTAAGTAACTTGTGCATCTAAAAGAAACACGTAGTGATAGATTCCTTACCTTATAATAGATACCTCAGCAATACCAACCCCGGAGGTGGGTCTGCGAACAAAGATCACACCAGGAAGTCCTGGAGAGCAGAACCGCCAATGGAGCAGTCTCTCCGGACTTGGCTGTCCAGGTAGTAATGCTTGGTAAACGTGTGCAACGAGGCCCACGTAGGTGCCTGACAGATGTCATGCAAGGGAAATCCCCATTCCAAAACAGTTGTGGCTGCTGTCGCCCTGGTAGAATGGGCGAGTAGCCACACTGGAGGCTCCTTTTTAGCCAAAGAATAACAAAGCTTAATGCACAGAACGACCCACCAAGAGATGGTCCGCTTGTGCACGGCCCGGCCTTTCTTGGCGTCCACGTAGCCAACAAAGAGCTGGCCATCCACCCGGAACTATTGTGTGCGGTTGAAGTATAATGAGAGCTCATGTGTTGGGTCCAGACGGTGGAGCCTCTCTTCCTCTTTTGAGGGATGCGGAGGCAGAAAGAAGGTGGGCAAAGTAATGGTCTGCCCAATGTGAAAGGCAGTGACAACTTTTGTCAGAAAAAATGGACGAGTCCTTAGAACAACTTTGTGTGGATGGACAGAGAGAAAAGGAGGTTTAGAAGAAAGAGCCTGGAGCACACTCACTCTTCTGGCAGAGGTGATAGCCACCAGGAAAGCGGTCTTTAAAGTAAGAAGACGAAGAGGACAGTTGCTCAAAGGGAGCACACATCAGATATGTCAGAACCAGGTTCAAGTCCCACTGAGGCATTATGAAAGGAAAAGGAGGGAAAAGAGAAGTAATGTCTTTTAAGAATCTATTTACAACAGGGGACTTCAAAAGGGAAGGCTGATTGTGGAAGCCGTAAAAAGGCAGAAATAGCCGAGAGATAGCCCTTGATAGTGCCCAGGCCAGAGCCCTGCTCGGCCAAAGAAAGGGGGATTAGGAGGACCTCTGAAAGAGGGGCCGAAAGGGGATTCACAGCCTTTGCTGTGCACCATGCCACAAATTTATTCCACCTGCAGGCGTATTCCGTCTTAGTGGAGGGACACGTGGCTGCCAAAATAACATCACTAACTTTAGGAGGCAGGTCAAACGACGTCAGCTGCCGCCGCTCAAACTCCACGCAAGGAGGTGGAGGCTGGACAGGTTCGGGAGGAGCACTGTCCCCTCTAGCTGCGACAGAAGATCCTCCCGAAGAGGCAGTCTGATCGGGGGAGCAATAGCCATGCTGAGTAGCTCGGGATACCAGACTCTTCCAATCCGGAGACACAGAATAACTTGGGCCCGGTCGTGCTTGATCTTCTTCTGCACTCTGGGTATAAGTGGTATAGGCGGAAAGGCGTATAGAAGACTGCAACTCTCCTCGTGACGAAAAGCATCGCCTAGCGAGTGCCGCCTTCGAAATTAAATTCTAATGCGCAGAACTGCTGACATGGCTCGTTCTCTTCGGCACTTTTAAACAACAAGGGACCCCAATCAAGTCAAACAGGGACCTCGGGGAACAGTTTTATGGAAACAACAGTGGTCCCATGCTTATGTAATACAACACAACAAATAAATATAGACGAAATCGCTTCTATATTTTCAGAAGGACATGTCCAGCCGGACAGAGGTCTTCCAGGTTTACTTAATAAACACAGTTCTTCAAAGAATAAAATGTCAGGAATACCTTCCACAATGCCCCTGTGTGGTACACAAGCCTGTGCCCGACACTAACGGGGTGAACACAGGTGAAGATAATAGGAAAGGTTCAAGGCAAAACAAACGTTTTTCTGTTTTCATATAAATTTGTACAGAAAATATCAAGCTGCACCATTACATAAAATCAAGCAATCAGATTTGTATCGGGTGCATAAGCAAGTCGACGGCGTTTCGGTTTCATCAAGAAATCATAGAAACCATCATCAGGACAATTAAATACTTTGCCTTTACATTAAACCTCAATTTTGCCTATGAGAAGAAGGCAAATAGATCTAACCATGGCTCTCCCCACTGCAGAGCCCCATATGCAACCTGGCATCATCCACCAGCAGGATGCAGGAGGCCATGAGGCCCAGCAGCCTCAAGATCATTCTCACCGAAACCCGGAAGAGAGGCTGAAACATTGGTATCCTAGCCGCATTACGCCAGACTCACCGCCCGGGAGGATAAGCCCGAAACCACACTGTATCAGGAACTGCTCCGATGAAAAGGAGCTGCTGAGAGGGAATCAGGTGCGACTTCTTCACGTTGATAGTGAACCCCAGTGAGTGCAGGAGGTCTGCCGTTGTCTGGCGGTGGGAGACAACATGTTGTGATTTCGAACGGGTGCATATATTCAACGAGCTAGCCCCGTTCTTTGAGAACATCAGTCACTGGCACCGTTTCATTGATGATATCTTCATCTGGAGCGGTGCTAGTGACCTTTTGGAGGACTTTATTACCTGGCTTAATTTGGGGGACCCCAATTTGAAGTTTACATCCAATTGGAGCAACACTCATGTCAATTTTTTGGATATTTGTATTAAACATGTTGACAACACTCTAGCGGTTGAACTGTGCAGCAAACCGACAGATAAGAACACTCTTCATTATCAGAGTCATCACCCGAAGTCGCAGAAGGATAATATCCCGTTTGGGGAATTTCTGCGACTTCGGAGAAATTGTACCTCTCTTGAGGACTTCTATACACACTCCGATAACTTTAAGAAAAAATTAACTGATCGAGGATATCCTAAAAAGCTGATTAAACATTCATTAAAAAGGGCAAGATTTTACAACAGGGAAGCCATGCTAGATATGTACAGGACCAGAAAAGATAAAAAGAACGAAAATCAAATAGTCTTTGTAAGTAAATACTCTAATGCAAGTAATCAGATTAAAAACATCATCAATATAAACTGGAAGATCATCCATGATGAGAGAGAAGAGCCTATTGAAAAACCTTTGTTCGCCTTCAGGCATAATACCAATTTAAGAAATTCGCTAGTTCACACATACTCTGATAGAAATGATTATTTCCAAAGTACGATATTATAGACACGAGCCATAGGAAACAAATATGGAAACTGTTCAATCTGTGAACAATGTATGGTGAATAAATCCATTGTATACAATGAGAAAACCTACAGCGCAAAGGATTTGACAAACTGTAGGACCAAAATCGTAGTTTACCTCCTGGATTGTTCATGTGGCCTAGGCTATGTGGGCGAAACAGGACGTGAACTCCGTTTAAGGTTAACAGAACACAAGTCTGCAATTCGTACTAAAAAAGAAAATGCACCCCTAACTGCTCACTTTGTCTCCAAAAATCACAATTGTGACGATTTTAAATGGTTTATATTAGAAAAAAATTAGGATTAACAGATGAGGGGGCAATATAGAAAAGACCAGGAAAATGAGAGAGCAGTGGTATATGTGCACATTGGATACGATCAATAAAGGGCTTAACAACAGGGAAGACTGGATGTCGTTGATCATCTAGACACCAGCCTCCGCCTATTAATTGTGTCCTATTTCCTGCAGTCTTCATAGGAAATAGAGTTTGTGAAAAAAAGTATATATCATGGAGCTCAATGTGATTGTAAGAAAAAGGATATACATTAGGTTTCTTTTGTCACTCTTTAGAATTTAAAATACAGGTGTTGTCAAGTATAGAGACTTGGAGTATGATCTATATTTAGCCAATAGGACTTAAATATAGTTAAGAGATTTAGGCAACCAATATTGCATTGAATCTAGAGTACAATAAACACCTGTTAAGTTATCAAGACTCTCTTCTGTCATAAGGGGACTGGGTGTCTTAAGCATATTATTTAATAAATTAGGATGCATTATGTTATCCGCCTAGTTAATCTAGTTTTAAATGATTGTTTATTTTTTCTAACAATCGGGTCCTGTTATCTGGCTGTGAATAATATCATTCCCAGATAGTAGCAAGACCTCACTATAAAACAGTTGTTCGAGTCTCACCAAGTCGGACCTTCGTGAAGAGTTAAAAACAGGAATACAACCTTCATGTAGGAGGGTGAGTTAAAACTATATAACTAGTCTATTTATAATATCAGTATTAGAAAAAGCAAATATTATGACCGCTTTTTCATGTACCATAGAATAAAATAGAACCTAAGCCGGTTACGTTAAGCGTTGTAAAATATATTGCTGATACACCCGTATCCTAAAATTAGATTTCGCCTATTAAACTATATGAAAAGGTAATAGATATGAATTCAATTGGAGTCTACTACTCCTTATATGTTGACCATAAAGAAAGTAATTTGTCTAATACAAGCATCGTAAAGATATAATGCTCCACTATAAGATGGCACCCAGATTGTTTACTTCGGTTCACTTAGTGTTCGGGGTATAATAAAGTTTTCTAGATTTAAAAAAAAAAGATGACCCCGGATGCGAAAGCCATCCAAAAGGACTACAGCGGATGTACGCCGCACTCTAACAGACCGCATTGACGGTAAGATTAGGATTTGTTTTTCTAATACTCTGGAGGCGAGAGCTATGTGTCAACAGGTTGTATTATCAAGGTGGGAGCCAATGGACAGCCCGGCTTTCCAAGCCCCTAAGGTTATATAACGAAGGGCCTTAGGAGACTATCATGATCAACATAGGCAGTCGCGGGAGGAGAGGGGGAAGTGTTCGCTTTACCTTTAGTAAGAGTTAAAGTCTCCTTTATGCGTCCCAATACCCATAACAAGGCAAGAGGAAAGACACGTGAGCATATACGTGTCGGTCATGCAAACCATAAAGGGTGTACAGCATGACAAGCCCTGATCACCGGTTTAAGGCCACCAGGCATCCACAAACAACTAAGAGAACGATTGAATGTACCGTGCCATTAAATATAGCCGGACACCATGAGAGACACTAATTAAGAGGACATAAACGTTCTTCCAATACAGGTAAACCGGTCATATTTGCAAATAAAATTATCAAATTGCCCAAGAAAGCAAGTATCACAAAATAAGGGAGACAAACAAGACGACTTTCCCCTCCAGTGATTATATCTTCCTCCTCATTTAAGGTAATAGAACAGTAGGTGCTATTTAATAGGAGAGACAACTATTATTAGAATAACATACATACAACTCATTTTTATTTATGTCTATATAGGGGTGAATGTTATGAATATATTTTTATTTGGAACTTCGGATCGAGTAAAGCGGTACAAGCACTAAAAATACAAACCAAAGGTGAGATACCCCCCAAATCCTAAGGCCTTGTTTAGCAGCCAGTATATTTATGAATCATTGAGTTTCCTTTTTTGAATTATGTCTCCTGTTTGCAGTTCAACTGGGCTGGAATACCACTTTACGTGTAGTGCATGGTCTATACCCAGTTGGGATAGACAAATTAAATGAATAGCAGGCAATCAACCTTTCCATTAAAGGTGAGGCGCAATAGATTAAGACTGAGACAAGGAGATAAATTGAGCTTGCGCCAAAGTGAGGGTGAGGAAGAACGATCGACTTGAATGCAGCGTGAGAGAGAGTTTTTCCAGTGTGACATTACCTGAATTATGATGCCTCATTTGTATAGATGATTGGTCCATATAAAAGGATAGCCGATAAGAGAATTTTGTGATTTTGTAAAGCTAATCAAAGGATAAGGGGTCAAATGAATACTGCTAGAGGGATTAAAGACCTGTGGGCTTGAAAAGAATACGGGGTGTAGAATGGTTTCTTTCTCCTTTTTGTTTTAAAAAATATGTATATGTCCTGTATTATTGTTTATAGACTCAGGTTTTGAACTACATTGTGGACTGTTTTACTATTGCACAATAGGTCTGCCATGTAGTATTAATAGAGATTATGTCTTTGTAGGTGAATACTTGAAAGAATCATATAACAGACAAAGAGAGCTATTAATTGGTCTTGAAAAAGATGGAATAAATTATGGAACCATCGAAACGTGTCGACGCCTAATCAAAATACACAATCCATTTATCTAACATTGTTTGAATAACAAGAAGTGTGAATTTTATCTCTCAATGTTAGCTATACCTTGTGACAATGGATGTGTAGCTTATCAAGACTACATTTATTGGTCTGATTATATAACTCTCCAGTATGCTGTTTTTTTAATTATGTTGAACTAAATTGTTTTGTATAGTTTCTCATTTTAACTCTGAAATTTCTAGCCGACTGTTTGGCTTTTTTAATCTTATGAATTTTATGTGTTTGTAACAAATAAAACTTTGTGTAATTTTTACCTTCCATAGTGGTCCTCCAGTTATATATGGCACAATTTACTGGTGTATGCTGAGTGAAAGCGGTTAGAGTGGAGTGGAATAGGTTGTAAACGATTGGTTGGTACCTACTAGGTGTATAGAAATCTACCCCATGGGATTTCTCTTATTTCATGGTGGGAGACAGCCTGGGGCAAGCCTGCCTTCAACAGCCAGTCGTCGAGATAGGGGAAGACTAGAACCCCTGTTCTGCGCAGATGAGCTGCGACCACCACCATCATTTTCGTGAAAACCAGAGGGGTGCTGGTAAGGCCAAAGGGGAGCACAGTAAACTGAAAATGCCTACCGTGAACCGTAGTTAACACCTGTGGGCTGGCTGGATGGGGATGTGGAAGTAAGCGTCCTGCAATTCCAACACTACCATCCAGTCTCCATGGTTGAGGGCAGACAGGACCTGACCTAATGTCAACATTTTGAAGTTCTCCTTCCGGAGGAAGCGGTTGACGTCCCTGAGATCCAAGATAGGACGCATGCCCTTTGCCATCAAAGGGCATGTACAAAAGGGTCGATTGGACATCCCCAGAGAAGCCAGTGGACCTCAGCCAGGCGTAGCGCCTCAGGGCTAATGATGTAGAAATGATTCTACCCAGAGATTCAGCGGTATTCAGCCCACATCAATGGCCAAACTTTGCTGTGTCTGAGACCGCACAGCAGAGTACGGCCCGGGCCTTCTCCAAGCACTGTGGCAGCACTTGCGCAACCGTATCCCAAACAGAGAGGAAACAGCTCAAAAGACATTGAGTGTTCACCGACCGCAGTACTAAGCTGGCAGAAGAAAACATCACCTTCCCAAGATAGTCCAGCTTCTTGGATTCCCTATCTGGGGGAAGCAGTAGGGAACGCACCGTTGAATGTTAAAGCTTGGATCACCAAGCTCTCGGGGGTAGGGTGTTGGGAGAGGAAAACTACGTCACCCGGGGCCGGGCTTGGAGTCATGCAATCATCCTATCCACAGGAGCCCCTATGCTGGGCTTTCACCAAGTGCCCAGAAGGAGTTCTGTAAGGCCCTCATTGACTGGTAGCAGGGGCTCCGAAAAGGCTGCTGCTGGCTGAAGCACCTCAGTCAGGAGGTTAGACCAAGGCCTCAGCCACCCTGGCAACACCACAGTGTAGGACGCTCCCTCCTCCGTGGCCACAGAGGGAGATAAAGCATACCAAGGTCTGGGGAGATATCCAGACCAATGGCCTCACCCCACTCCTCTATCCAATCTTGCTCTTCAATCTGATCTGCCAAAAGGTCAACAGACCCCTCCCAGTCCTCACCTGCCTCTGGCTGTCACCCACGAAGATAAGGAACGGCAGGGTAGAACAGTGGTACAAATTTACCGGTCGGCACCGTTACTGGCGTCATTCTAAGCCAGTCCGGCTCTGTGTCCAAGTTGAACGGGAGGCAGGGCTCGATGCCAGCCGGGGACACAACCGGTGGCAGAGGCGTCAGAGGAATCAGCACCGGGGGGAGATGTCGTAAGGTCGACCGGCACTGATCCGGATCCACGCCAGGATCCCTGTGGCGTCAGCATCTAAGGCCTAGAGCCCCCAGCCGAGTCCACGGGGCCTGAAGGCGCGCCGGCGGAGTCTGGCTGCCCAAAGATGGAATGGAGGGCTTCGTAAAAGGCACAAAGCTGGGCAGGGGATGCTCTGGCTCCTGGGAAGGGGGGGCTTGGAGTCATCTCAGCAGGCTCCGTGGGCAGAGCCGAAGGACGACTACCTTCCGCGTCCTGTCGGCTGACGGACGGGGAGAAGGCAAAGAGCGACGGTGCTTCTTCGCCTTCTTTCTTCCTGTGCTTCGACTTACGGGATGATGAACACTTCGATAAAGAATGATGCTGGTGACTCCCCGACCGGTCCTCATTCTCAACCGGGACCTTGTGCGGCGCGGAGCAGTCTGCCGGGACGCCAGAAGCTTTCGGGACCGCTCCCTCAAAGACTTCTTCGCCTTCTTCCTGTGCTTCGACTTACGGGATGATGAAAACTTCGAGGAAGAATGATGCTGGTGACTCCCCAACCGGTCCTGTAACCTCATTCTCGACCGGGACCTCGTGCAGCGTGAAGCAGTCTGCCGGGACGCCAGAAGCTTTCAGGACCGCTCCCTCAAAGACTTCGGTTTCAAGGCCTGACAGTCGGAGCAGACTTTGGGTCATAATTGTGCTCTAGGCATCAAAGGCACAAGAGGTGCGGGTCCGTGCCTGACATCAACTTGTAACAGGAGTCACAAGGTTGGAAGCCGGTCCGACAATGAGACATCGCTACATGCACCAGTAGTTGAATGACTCGAAAAAGATGACGACAAAAGTCAACAAGCATTTACAATGCAATGGTCTCGGCATTGTTAAAGTTAGAGCTATTGGCATTGCTCATGACATTATTTTTATTTATGTTTTTGTTTTTAAAACATATAAATAAATGGCATTGTCATTTACAATGCCAATAGCTTAATCTATCGCAAATGCGAGACCTATTGCATTTGCACCCACACACAAAGCCACCCACACACACATACAGAGCCATCCACACAGTCATTCACATAGAGCCACCCACACACAGAGCCACCTACAAAAAAAGCTGCCCACAGAGCCACACACAGAGCGCCCCCCACACACACACAGAGAGCCACACACACACACACACACACACAGAGCCACACACACACACACACACACACACACACACACACACAGAGCCACACACACACACACACAGACACAGAGTCCAAGGATGCTAATCCACACGAACTGAGTGAGAGGTGAACAGGGGCAGTAAAGGAGGGGGAAAGGCAGCAAATGCTATGCGTTTGGATGAGGGTCAGATACTAGTGTACGTGGATGTACGTGGATTGGAGGAGGTTGTTTTGAGAGAGCTCGTATGGACTGAAGGTAGCCTTCCACAGGTAACAACCTACATGAGAGAGTCAAAATGGAGGTAGTAATTGAGTGGTCAACAGGGATTGTAAATAGTAGGTTAAGTAGGTTATAGGGAAAAGGAAAGCATGGAACAGTGGCTGAAAATACAACTTAACTTGGCAGGGAGATGATGGGCAGGTTAGAGTAGTGGCAGTGATTAGAGGACACGCGGGAAGAAATTGAAACACAGAACAATTATTGGAACTTAAGAGACTTGAAGACTGGAGTTGTTTGGTTGAAGGAATAGGCAGAGGGAGAACGAAGTACCCAAGTAAGAGTATGCTGGGGAAAAGAAGAGAATACGTTAGAGGGAAGCTTTGAGTACATGAGAAACTTAAGTTGCTAAAATGAAGGAGTTGGGGTAGAAGGTAAATGGAGAGCCATGGAAACTGCTTCAGAAAGGACTGGCAAAAGGAGATATTCAGTTAGAAGAAATGGAGCATAAAGGAGACTGCATGAAGGATAGGCATCATAAGAGTTTGAAACAGGTGAGATATGGTAGTTGTTAAAAAGTCATGCCCACAGTACAACACTGTTTCATTCCGACTGAAACAGTAGAGGTGCACGTGTCCTCACGGGCTGTTCCAACAGCAGATGTAGGTGTGCATTTTATTAAATGTTTTCACAAATTTCAAATACTGTCTGTTACCATGTTGTTGGCTTCAGAAACAAAAATGTGATGTCCGCTCATGTGGAAAATGCACACACCAGACATCGAGTCAGCCTGAATGACAAGTGAAGTACCTTCCTCCTCCCCAACCCCATAATGGCTGATAATAGAAGAACTAAATAACTCTACAAATAAATAACAGACTAACGCACAAGTTACTACTTGTGTAACGATATATCTGTAAGAGACATTAGTTAGTATTAGATTCCTTACCTTAGAATATCCCCAGGCGTCAGACTGGATCCGGAAATTTTTGCGTAGCAGTACCCTTGCGCGTCGGTAGGCGTCGTCTGCGGCTCCGCGTCCGTCGTCGGCGCCGTGATGACGTCGTCGGAGTACTTAGACGCCGCCTCCGCGTGCTGACGTCAGTTCACAGCTTTTCCGCGCCAGAAACGCAGAGCCATGTTAAAAACCAACACTGGTGCCATTGAAACTAGGGCCCTGAAGGGGACAACCCTAACCCTAGATATTGGTTCGCAGAACGGGGAGGATGGGTGGGTCGGTAAGGAATCTAATACTAACTAATGTCTCTTACAGATATATCGTTACACAAGTAGTAACTTGTGCATCTGAAAGAGACACGTTAGTATTAGATTCCTTACCTTAGAATAGATACCCCAGCAATACCAACCCCGGTGGTGGGTCTGCGAACCAATAATCACACCAGAAAGTCCTGGAGGACGGAACGGCCAAAGAAGCCATCCCTCCGGACTTGGCTGTCCAGGCAGTAGTGTCTCGCAAACGTGTGCAGCGATGCCCACGTAGCTGCCTGACAGATGTCTTGCAAGGGCACACCCCTGCCCAGGGCAGTGGTGGTCGCCGTCGCTCGGGTAGAATGAGCCCGCAGTCCAACCGGGGGCTCCTTCCTAGCCAAGGAGTAGCATGCCTGGATACACAGGATGATCCACCGGGAGATGGTCCTCTTGTGCACCGCTTTCCCCTTCTTAGCGCCCACGTAACCAACAAAGAGTTGGTCATCCACCCGGAACTGGCGTGTGCGATCCAAATAGAATGAGAGCGCACGTTTTGGGTCCAGACGGTGGAGCCGCTCTTCCTCTTTAGAGGGATGCGGTGGCGGGAAGAAGGTAGGCAAGGTGATGGACTGCCCGATGTGGAAGGCCGTGACAACCTTGGGCAGGAAAGAAGGTTTGGTACGGAGCACCACTTTGTCCGGATGGACAGAAAGGAAAGGTGGAGTACAAGAAAGAGCCTGGAGCTCACTCACTCTCCTGGCAGAGGTGATGGCAACCAGGAAAGCAGTCTTCAAAGTCAGAAGGCGAAGAGGACAATTGTGAAGCGGCTCAAAGGGAGCGCACATCAGAAATGTAGGAACCAGGTTCAAGTCCCACTGAGGCATCACAAACGGAACAGGAGGAAACGTGTGAGTGATGCCCTTAAGAAATCTGTTAACAATAGGGGACTTGAACAAAGAAGGCTGATCAGGTAGCCTGAGAAAGGCTGAAAGGGCAGAAAGGTAGCCCTTGATAGTGCCCAGAGCAGAGCCCTGCTGGGCAAGAGAAAGAAGGAAGAGAAGAACCTCAGAAAGAGGGGCAGAAAGGGGATCCACAGCCTTTGCTGTGCACCATGCCACAAATCTGTTCCACCTGCAGGCGTATACCGACTTTGTGGAGGGACGCCTGGCTGCCAGAATGATGTTACAGACTTCAGGAGGCAAGTCAAATGGCCTCAACTGTCGCCGCTCAATCTCCAAGCATGGAGGTGGAGACTGGACAGGTTCGAGTGGAGGACCGTCCCCTGCTGCTGCGACAGAAGGTCCTCCTGAAGAGGCAGACGAACCGGGGGATCGACTGACATACTGAGTAGCTCTGGATACCAGTACCTTCTCGCCCAGTCCGGAGCCACAAGGATGACTTGGGCCCGGTCGCGCTTGATCTTCTTCAGCACTCTGGGCAGAAGTGGTATAGGCGGAAAGGCGTACAACAGACCGCAACTCCACTCGCGACGAAAAGCATCTCCGAGCGAGTGCCGCCTTGGAAATTCCAACGCGCAGAACCGATGACATTGCGCGTTCTCTTCGGTGGCGAATAGATCTAACCAAGGCTCTCCCCATCGCTGAAAGAGGCCTTGCGCCACGTCCGAGTCCAGACGCCATTCGTGATCCATCATGCACCGACGGCTGAGCTCGTCCGCCCTGGCGTTCAGAGAACCTGCCAGGTGTTGAGCCACCAGGGTCACGCCCTGGCGTTCCAGCCATTGCCAAAGGCGAAGAGCCTCTTGACAAAGGATCCACGACCCCAACCCGCCTTGTTTGTTGCAGTACCACATGGCGGTGGTGTTGTCCGTGAACACCTGCACTACACTCCCCCGGACAGAGGGGAGGAATGCCTTTAGTGCTAGACGAATCGCCCGTAGCTCCAACATGTTGATGTGCAGCCGGGCCTCCGCCGGAGACCAGAGGCCTCTGATCTCCGCCTCTCCCATGTGGCCTCCCCAGCCCTGGAGGGACGCGTCCGTCACAACTACGTGCTCCGGTTGGGGAAGGGAGAGGGATCTGCCGTTGACCCAATCGCGGTCCGTAAGCCACCACTGCAGCTGTCTCGCAGTGCCCTCCGAGATCAGGACGTGGTCGGATAGGTTGCCCTGATGCTGGGCCCACTGAAACTTCAGGTCCCACTGCAGAGCCCGCATTCGCCACCTGGCGTGATGCACCAGCAGGATGCAGGAGGCCATCAGCCCCAGAAGCCGCAGCGTCAACCTGACCGAAACCTGGGATAACGGCTGAAAGATGGGAATCAGAGCCTGAATATCCCGGACCCGCTGCTCGGGCGGATAAACCCGAAACCGCGCCGAGTCCAGAACCGCTCCGATGAAGAGGAGCTTCTGAGAGGGACACAGGTGTGACTTCGGCACATTGATGGAGAACCCCAGCTGGTGCAGGAGGTCTGCCGTCGTCTGGAGGTGGCTGACGACTGTCTGGGGCGAGCCCGCCTTCAACAACCAGTCGTCGAGGTAGGGGAAGACTGAAACCCCTAACCTGCGCAGATGAGCTGCGACCACCGCCATCACCTTCGTGAACACCCGTGGGGCGCTGGTAAGGCCGAAGGGGTGCACGGTAAACTGAAAGTGCTCGTGGCCCACCATGAACCGCAGGTAGCGCCGGTGGGCAGGCAGGACGGGGATGTGAAAATAAGCGTCCTGCAAGTCCAACGCTACCATCCAGTCTCCTGGGTCCAGGGCAGCCAGGACCTGAGCCAGTGTCAGCATCTTGAACTTCTCCTTCCGGAAGAAGCCGTTGACCTTCCGTAGGTCCAAGATAGGGCGTAGGCCCCCTTTGCCCTTCTTGGGTACCAGAAAGTAGTGGGAGTAGCAACCACACCCTACTTCTGGCCCAGGAACGCGCTCGATGGCCCCCTTGGCCAAGAGGGCCGTAACTTCCTCCTGCAGAAGTTGCAAGTGATCCCCCGATACACGGTGGTTCTGCGGTGGCATGGCTGGAGGAGTCGCCTCGAAGGGGAGGGAGTAGCCCCTTCGGACGATTTGCAGCACCCACCTGTCCGACGTGACAGTGCGCTAGTGAAGGTGGTGATGGCGAACCCTGCCTCCCACTGGCGTCACATGGGCCTGAAAGCACGGACTAGGAGGGTTTAGAGGCGGATGCTGCGGGGGAAGGTGTGGACTGACCTCGCCGCTGCCCCCGACCACCAGGACGGCGGTTCCCACGGCCGCCACCGCGTTGGGTATTGCCCTGCGGTGCGTGGCTGGCGGCACGTGTGGGCGCACCCCTTCCGTGGACACGAAAGGAGTGATAGGCAGTCGATTGCTGGCGCTGGCCCGAGAGGCCTAAGGACTTGGCCGTAGCCCTGGAGTCCTTAAAACGCTCAAGCGCATGGTCTGCCTTGTCGCCAAAGAGGCGACGGCCATCGAACGGCATGTCCATAAGCGTGCTCTGGACATCTGCCGAGAAGTTGGCGGACCTCAGCCAGGCGTGGCGTCTGACCGCCACCGTCGTTGCCATCGCTCTACCCAGCGAGTCAGTGGTATCCAGCCCACACCGGATGGAGTATTTGGCTGCATCCCGGCCCTCCACAAGGGCTTGGCCGAGTTTGGCCCGTACCTCCAACGGACACTCTGGCAGCACTTTCGCGACCTTATCCCACACAGAGTGGGTGTAACGTCCCAAGAGGCAGGCGGTGTTAGAAGACCGCAGGCAGAGGCTAATAGATGAGAAGATCTTCTTCCCATATTGGTCATACCTCTTGGATTCCCGGTCCGGGGGTGCGGACTGGAATGCGGTCTGGGAATTGGAGGCCTGGATGACCAGGCTCTCGGGGGTAGGGTGGGAGGACAGAAAACATGGGTCGCCCGGGGCCGGGCGGTGGCGTCTGGCCACGTTCCTATCTACGGGCGAACCCGTAGCGGGCTTGGACCAAGTGCCCAGCAGAACGTCGGTCAAGGCCTCATTAAAAGGCAGCAGAGGCTCGGCCGAGCTTGACTGCGGTTTAAGGACCTCAGTGAGGAGGTTAGTCCTCACGGCCGCGACGGGGAGCTCAAGCCCAAGGCCTTGGCAGCCCTCATCAGCACCACACCATATGTTGCCCCCTCCTCCGAAGCCACGGTAGGAGGGGAGACAAACCCAGTGTCTGGAGAGGGGTCCAGGCCACTGGCCTCCCCAAGGTCTTCTGTCCAGTCCTCACGAGACTGACACTCTCTGGTCAGAGGGGCCTCAGACCCCTCCCAGTCCTCTTCTTCACCCATCTCCTGAAATTCAGGGCCCTCAACCAATGGGGCCTGTTCATAAAAGTGAAAATCACCCAACGGCGTCTGGAGCGGCGCCGAACAGGAACGGAAGGAGGACCGGGGTCGGCGGCGCCCGAGGACGGCACCGGAGGCGACACCTGAGGGTCCGACGCCGGGGAGGTCGTCAGATCCACCGGCGACGAACCAGATCCCGAAGGAGAACCAGTGGCGTCCTGCGGCGCCGGGCCCGAAGTCGCCGGCGGCGTCGGGATAACAGGGACCTACGGCGCCGGGCCCGAAGGCATCGGCGGCGTCGGGGCCGAAGCACCCGACGGCGTCGGGTCCGGAGCCGCCAACCCGCTAGGGCTCCCAGACGGGTCCGCTGGGCCCGGAGGCGCCGCGGAGCCCGTCGGAGGAGAGAGATTCCTCATGGCCATGAGGAAGCGCTCGACCTCCGGCGACGCGTTGAGCCCAGGGACCGTAGGGTATGGGGCTGGACGCGGCGCCCGCGACGGAGCCGCGTGGGCGGTGTCACCCGAACCCCCGGCCGCATCGCGCGAGCGTCGGGGGGAGTCCGAGGAGCGATGACGCCGCTTGGACTTCTTGTGCCTCTTACCTGACGACGACTTCGACCCGGAGGAGTGCGGCCTACTCTCAGAGCTGTGGTGGCTCCGGGCCCGCGACCTGTCCCTCGACCTCCCATGGGATCGGGACCTCTCACGGCGCGGGGCCGACTGCCGGAGTTCTAGGCGCCTACGGGACCGCTCCCGCCTGGCTTTCGAAGAGAGGGCCCGGCAGCCGGAGCAGGCCTTGTCGTCGTGGTCGACGCCCAAACACGACAAACAGACGCGGTGAGGATCCTTGACCGACATCAGCCGGTCGCAATTGTCACAAGGCTTGAAGCCGGGCATCCCTATCGGCACCGTTTCGGAGTCGAGAGACTTCGAAATAGTAATCAAAAAGGATCAAAAAAGTTTAGTCAAAATTGACTAGGGTTACTGCTTTTTCCAGATCTGCGCTTGCTGGCGCGGAAAAAAGAAGAACTGACGTCAGCACGCGGAGGCGGCGTCTAAGTACTCCGACGACGTCATCACGGCGCCCACGACGCCGACGACGGACGCGGAGCCGCAGACGACGCCTACCGACGCGCAAGGGTACTGCTACGCAAAAATTTCCGGATCCAGTCTGACGCCTGGGGATATTCTAAGGTAAGGAATCTAATACTAACGTGTCTCTTTCAGATAGACCAGGCAGCAATAACAGAGTTTAAAAGAATCTAATAGGAATCACCAAGTTAATCCTATATTTGCTCTATAAAGCAAAATGGATGGTTTTTATACCTATCAGTGCCGGACACTGTTCCAAACAAACGCCTGAGGCAGAAAACTTTTCAAAGTATAATCGCCTTTATGCACCAACAGCTAGAAAGTAGTTTTGCTGCAACTGATTCAGCATAAGTGGAGCAGTGATGTGGAGAAAAAATTGTCATCCAGCATAAAATCAAAAAAATTAAGGAAATTCCACTGTTACGTTATGGAATTCATTTGGGTAAACTCAAATCATCCACAAGTTTGAGAGCTGCTGAGTCGCCCTCCTCCTACAACTGTTGGTAAATATGCTTGGTAAATAAAGGAAAGCTGGTCCTTACTTTGCTGCCTCGGGCACGGGCCTGCTGTCAATAGAGGAAGAGGATGCACAACAATGTTGTGAGAAGTTGGCCTGATGTGCAGTGCTCACTATTCTAGTGATCACTATATATCAGTCCAAACAACCCTTATTGATGATTGGTTGTAAGTCAACCTTATAGACCAGCTATCCTAGTAGCATGGATACGAGCAGTCTAAGGCTAAGACTCTAGAGGGCGTGTTAAGCCAGCTGTTTTACCATCACATTACCCCTTGAACACCCAGTGAAAGGACACCACACAAGTGTTATGAAAATAAACAGTGTATTTATTAGAATCACAACAACCCTGTACTCTTTATGAGGACAGGGTGCTAGGCACACAACAAAACTCTTACGAAAATACTTAAGTTAGCACGTTATACACAAATGCCCGAGGGGCACGAAAAACCATATACTTAAAAAGTGGAATGCGAAATTACTAGCAGGTAAGTACAGTACTAATAGGCTTTGGAATCGCTAGGACTTAACTAGGGAATCGTTAGATTACTTCTAGGAGACCTAGGGGACTCGGGTGCAGAGTGTGCACTCTCACGCGGGATGCGGGACAAAGTCTATGGAAGCTAGTAAAGGCAAAGTTAGTGTTTACGAGCGAACCCGACCTGGTAGGGAGAAAACGACAGTGGATCCTGACCCTTGGATAGTGAGGCTATGCTGGGACACCGAAGTGCCGAAGTTACCTAGCCCAGGGGCTGCAGCTGCATAGGTCTGAAAAGACGTCGGGGATCTCGTTGCCGGACCAGGAGCCTGGAAGAAGGAAGTTGCTGGCAGGCGACCAGTGAAGAAAAGTTCGGTGGATCCAAGCCTGGATCAAGGAAGAAGAAAACCTGAAAGCAGAGGGGACCAAGTTCTTGAATCACTAGCCAGTGATTAAGTGGGCACCAGGATGGCACCGGGCGAAGTCACCGCAGTCAGGTGAGTGGGCGCTGCTGGGCTCTGCAGTCTCTCGGACCAGGAGGCGTTGTCGGCGACCAGGATGGAGGTGCGAGCTGTCCCACGAAGGTTCTTGCTGTCGACGTCGCTGGACCCAGGATTGGGCAACAAGTCTTGGCAAATGCAAGGCCCACGCGGTGGACCTAAAATGGCGTCTTGGGTGGACCAGGAGGGTCCAGGGTACTTCTCCGATGGAGGGAAGCAAGGGCCAGTCTGGAGCAACCAGACCAGCAGCAGAAATGTCGTCGGGCGTCGTCGGGAAGGCCACAAGCCAGCGGGCTAGTAGCCAAACAACGCGGTGAGCAGCCAAAAGCAGAAGGGCCCCACGCAGATCGTGGAGATGCTGGGGGGCTGCACTTCGGTGCTGGAGCTGCTCAGGGTCGGGGCTTCTCGGACCCCAAAGCACTCACCAGGAATTCACTCGGCGGGCTTGCTGGAAAGAAGTCGTGCAGTCTTGAAGATGGCCGGTCCCTCGAGGTCTCGTCACACCCACGAATCTCAGCGTGACTGATGATGCAGGTAGAGGTCAGAGGTGCCAGGGAAGCCGGTTCTCGTCGAGCTGGGCAGTCTTGATCCGGAGGAGAGACTTGCAGCAGACCGCAGTGTTCTTAAGATGGTGCCTGCGGATGCAGGGTGACTACTCCTTAGTCACAAGGGAGAAATCTTAGGAAGAAGTCTTGAGTTCCTTTCGTGGAAAGTAGTTTCAGGATTCAAAGATGATCTGATTTGGAAGGGGGCCAGTCTCTACCTTTATCTGGGAAAAGGGGGCTGGCACGCGACTAGGTCCTGCCCTATGGGTGGGACCAGGAGGGGGGTGGGTACACCCACTTCCTTGGCGGGCTTTCCCCAGGCCAGGGGCTGGAGTGCCCCTGGAACTGGTTTCAGCCGGCCTATGCACAGTGAGCACCGGGGTGCCACTTGCAGTCACCTTCCTCTAAAGCCCTGCCTACCTACAATACACAAAACCCTGTCTGGGACGGTGCTGGCACCGCCCCTGGCAGGAAACCCTTTGTCCTTATCTCCTGCTCTGGGAGGACTCCCAGCAGCAGGAGGGCAGACTTGTGTCTCGGTGGCAGCATCCATTTTGTGGATGCTAAGGCTCTGTCTGACTTTTAACCGGGTTATAGGTTACATGCATGTCGTGTCCCTCTAGAAGGGTGGAATGCTAACCCCGTCGCCAGAATTGGCGAGGGGTTAGTATTCCAATTCGTATGACACCTTACTCGACATGTTTTGATAAAGCGATACCAGAGTTGGCATATAACCGCGAGGATTATAATGCACTTAAGAGTATATGGTATGCGATATCATGGAAACGGGTAAGGGATGGGTCCCGAAAGCCGCAGACAGGCTCAGCTCATGCCAGAGCACCATCTCACACGATTCCAAGCACTCTGCCTTCAGGATTGTTAAGGCCTGCCATAGGAGTGACTGATAGGAGATCTGTGTGTCCATTTTAGGGTTAGATATAGGTATACTATATCTAAAGCAAAGGGTGAGTACACCACCTTGCCCCAGCTGTCGTGCAGCCAGTTGTGTCAGTTTAGTTAGTCAGCCCAGGGGTGGCATAATACATGCTTCAGCCCCTGGGAGACTTCTGGGTGCACCTCAGCCCTGGGTACAGGGACTTGGAGAGGGCCCAGTGCCAATTCAGTACCTAAGTACAATTTGGATAGAGAGAACAGCTAGGCTGTGGGTCTGATTAGCAGGCCCACAGCCAGGGAAAGTCGTAAACCAGTGCAGCAAAAAGCAAAAAAATCTGGGTGATCATAGGATTGCAGACCCTACTCTCCTACAAATGTGCAGTACAAAAATTGGAACAATGGGGGAAGGGCTGACAGTAGGGTGCTCCGACTGACTGTCGAGTTAATAAGTGCAGGAGTTTGACTTGTCATCCCCTCCCACAAACTGCCCTTCACTAAGATTCAAATCACTTCAATACCTTTAGTCCCTGGAAGCCTCCCTTTCTGCTCATGACACGCAGACTGTAACTAATGGGTCAATGTGTGAGTCTTTCTGACCCCTTTTTTTATTGAAAGTGCCACATGACACTGTACAGCGGGTGACAATGTAGAGGACTATATAGGTGGCGGCCCACAAGGGATCTTAGTAGAAGATGACAGAATATTGTACGCCTATTCCACCTTTGCTCACGGGGAGAGGAGTTGGCCTAACGACTAGGGCGGTCAACCTTGAATCTGGGGAACCGGGTTTGAGTCTCGGCAATGACGCTGAACATCCTTTGATTCTGGGCAAATCACTTAATCTCCCTATGCCTAACAAAAATGAATGTTTCCTCATGTAACGCAACTGGTGCTATGTAAAGCGCTCTGAAACCCGATACGGGTCAAGTTTGCGATATATAAAACTCCGATAAAAAAAAGAGCAACTCCTACTGGGACGGGTATTCCAAAGCACACTAAGTTAGTCACCATCTTGAACAAGGCCATATTGGACAACTGCTCAATATTCAACACTGATTTTTGGTTGTGGTTTATTTTGCTTACATCAACGGAACACGGCCTTGACTTGGAACTCCAACAACTACAATTAGTCTAGTTCGTTTGTACGTAAGCTAATGTGTTAGGTATAAAAAAAGTAGCCTTTTTATGGCCAAACCGCTGTGTCTTGTAATTTGCTGTTTACAGTAGAATTATGGTAGCGGAGCAGGGAGCAACATGAGACTCACAGTAGGACTGAGGAAATAAATGTCAGGATGGCAGGAGACGGAGCCTTATCAGTCTGCGCGAGATGACATTCTGAGGTTACCCAATCATACGGTTTATCCTCTGTGGAGCCTGTTACTCCATTTAACATGGTGTCCCTGGTCCAGAAAACCACAATCTCTGAAGAATATTAGCAAGGTCAGTGTCAGTGGATTAGGCAGGCCAGCTGTGCTTATCATTAGCTCACCACATTAACAAGAGATTACTAAAAACACACAATGCCATTAATTGTCATGCATTTCAAGCATTTCCGTCAAGCACTCCCATTTTTACTGGAATGATCTTAAAACAACTCCTCCACAGATTAATAAACCAAAGCTCCAGTAAAACCACAGTAGCAGGACAAAACAGTGCAAAAGCCATCAGACAGGCCCCCTTGACTTTACTGCGCTGTGACAAAAGAGCAGTGGGCCCCAATGCAAGCAAGAAAATTGGGCCTCAATCCACCAGTTTGGTGGTTAAAAGAACCAGATACTGATTGGGGTGGATTATGTCACCCGCATCTCCAGGCCCTGAAGCACTGCACCTGCTTCACTATTACAGCTACGCTCCTTGGCTTAACTGGACAGGACAGAGTGTCTGTTGAGGGGCAGAGGCAAGCTCGCTGTAGACAACAAATTCACAGATAGTTGTAAGTTTCCAGAATTTGGAGGTTCCTCATAGGCCTCTGCACATTTGGGAAAGCTGGAGTTTCAACCAGGGCCTCTGGCCATGCCATCGACGTGCGCCAAGGGACGGTTGTTAAAGGCACCAAGTCAACTCAAAAACGAAAGAGCTGAAGAGGGCAAACAAATATCCACCCTCAACAGCTGAAAGGTCAGTCAGTAAACAACAACATTTCCCAAGGGGGCCATTTTGCTGACCTTCAGGAAATGAGGCGGCCCCTCAGAACTGGACACCAAGCACGAATACGGTGCAAAATACCCTAAACAACTAAGATAGTGTACACAATATAAAACAATATAGCCAGGAGGAATGAAGCAGCGGTGTCTGGCGTGGTACTCTACACGAGCGCGTTCAAGGCCTCGCACTCCATTTCTGCTTTCTGCAAATGCTGACAGCAGCGATTTAGAGACAATGCTACTGTCTTTCGCACAAACGTTTTCCCCAATTCACGATCCCATAACTGCCGTGGCCTTGTGGGTAAAAAAGCCTGGTCTTTAGAATCTCTTCTAAAAAGGAGAATAAGCATGTTTGCCACGTGATCCAGAGAGAGCTGATCGAAAAGCTCACGCAACAATCCAATAAAAACCGCGGATCGATACCACCGCGGCCCAGTGTTGTGCTGACTGCACGGCAGCGTCCCCTCAGGATTCCCCCCCGTGTAAAACCGCTGTCCCAAACAACAGTCCGAGGCCGGGAAAATTGTACCGCAGTAGGTGCAGGGAAAAAAAGTTAATGCATCAACAACACAAAGATTGGAAAAACAGCCAAAATAGATTGGCAAATAATGAAGAGAAAAGCTGCAGGGGCCGTTTTCCAATTAAAGTGAATGTCAGAGACGGGCTTCCGGCTGACCACAGCCAGTCTACAACACCTGCACCCCGTGGCCATCTTCACGTCCCCAGTCGTCGCTCAATAAGAACTGACCGGAGAAAGAACCTGCAAGACCCCAGCGACTGACGGGCTGACAGGCGCATGCATAATGCATGGAACTAGAAGGATGTAAATACACCCTGTGTCAGAGACTGACAGGCACAAACCCGCCGGACAGACACACACGATTGTACCCCCTCCAGACAGCGCGCTCGGCCAAGTACAGGTTCACACAGACAGCCACACAACAGAAAACTCTACAGAAAAACACGGACAAGTCCTCCCCTTCCACACAACACACACACAAGCTTAATACAGACAGAGCAACTCAGCACACGCACTCTATACAAATCAAGCACGACCACCCCACCCCACACACACACACACACACACACACACAAACCATAATTGACAAGCGCAGGCTCAAAACACACAGCCATTCAGTATTTACATTCCACACAAAAACACGCACCAGCCCTATCCACCCACATTACACACGTTGGCAAGCTGGCTCCATATAGACACATGCACTCAGACACGTCCCTCCACACACCACACACTGACAAGCGGGCTGCACATAACGCGCACAGACCTAAAAAAATATAGAAACACGCTAATATATATATAACGACACCCGCTGACTCGAGACATAACTGCCCCTGCACACAACACACATGCACGAGCACACAGATACTGCAAAAGCACTTACTGACCACAAGCACACACATATACCCACAAACATGTACACGGGCACGAAGCACACATACGTGAGGTCCATGTACACATATATACACTCCACGCACACAAAGTAAAAATACTCGTAAACTACACAGGCAAACACTGACTTTCATACCCACAGATCAGAAACACATTCACAGACCAGTCGCACACGTATGGATTCACACAAACACACGCGCCAGGCAGATAAACACAACCCCGCACAGCGCATCATAAATCCGCCCGCAGCGCTCACCATCCCGGGCCTCCTCTCCACGGCTGCAGTTGCTTCAAATGTGCTTGATCTCCTTGCCGATGTGACAGTGGATGACAAAGGACACGTTGTTGTTGGTGCTTGGCTCCTTCAGCGGTTTCATCCTCACCAGATAGAAGGCTTTCTTCCGCGCCGTCCCCTGGCCGCCCGTGTCTGGGGCACAGCCCTCCCTGCAGCCCTGCGGCGAGGGGGAGGCGGCGGCGAAGGAAAACATCCCGGGCTGCCTGGCGTGTGTGAGATCCGCCATCCGTGCACTCCTGCAGCCTCAGCGCCGATCTGACACACCGGCCCACTCACACATACACGGGATTAGGAGAACAAGCGGAGGACTCAGCAGCTTCTCTACTTCTTCACTGTCGGGCAGAAATGGTTCAGAAAAGCGCCGACATTTTCGTGATTCGGGGGCGTGTTTTTAGCAGTTGAGTGACGGATGACGTCACGGCTTAAAAACTGCAAAAAAACACGCCCCCGAACTGCAAAAAGACGGGGCTTGAACAGAGTATCGCCTTTCTCCTCCAATGGCTGGCCTCCGTTTAGGAAGCCAGCCAATGGAGAAGAGGGGCGGGTTCAAGCCCCACTGTAGCCAAAACATAAAATCTCAGGCTCCGCCCACACTGCTTATGCAGTGTGACGCTAGGCCCGAGACCTAAAAAGGAGCTAGTCAAAATATGACTAAGGGTACCGCTCTCTCCGGATTTGCGCTGGATGGCGCGGAAAAAGAAAAAACTGATGTCAGCGCGCATGGGTGTTGTCTAATTAGATACCGCAACTTAATACCGGCGATCACCATGCCGAAGACGAACCCGGAGTGGACCGACGCCACCTACCGATGCACAGGGGAACTGCTATGGAAAAATATCTGCAGAACCACTCTGACACCTGGGGGTAATTCTAAGGTAAGGAATCTATAACAAACTGTCTCTTTCAGATGGTCGCAGCAACTCAGACAGCACTCCTGGGCTCATTGAGCTTAGGAGCAACTCTGTGGCGTCGTGGTCTTGGTCCTCAGTGCTCGCCGGTGTTAGCAACTTGAAGACTTTGAACTACCAACTTGTCCCAGCAGGCTTCTTCAGCTGGCACTTGGAGTTCTCCTGTCTTGACTGGGCTCTAGAGACAGCTTTTCATTGAGCAGGACATAGAGGGCACAATCCCTCTCTTTGTTAGGCAGCAGGTGCAGTCCTCATTGGTGCAGCCAGGATGTCCTCCTTGGTTCCTTCTTTTAAGCCAATCAAGATAAGAGGTCTGGGTGCCAGGGGTGCCCCCCTTTATGCTGGGAAAGTGCCCTCAGGGCAGGATGTGGTGGGTAGCTAATGGGCTACCAGGTTCACTCCCACCTGGTGACCACTTCCTGTGGCATCTGGCTACCCCAGAATGCACCATTCTGCCCACTCCCAAGATGAAGAGGACCCTCTCTTGGTGCTCAAACCTCACTAGTGTAGGAAGCCGGCTCTGTATACACTATACCAAAGTGAGGTATAGTGTCCACAGAGTCCAGTGGAACCCAAAAGGTAGGCAGAGGTAAAGTAGATAGCACCTCATCTCTATTTAAGGTAGTGTTTGTAGGAAGGTAGATCCCTGACTATGGTTGCCCCCAACTTTTTGCCTGGTGTTTTGCTGGTTTCCTGCTATTCAGGACCCCAGGCCTACTGCTCTCTCTGTAAAATGGATTCCATGTACCCTGGATACTGAGTCATCTTATCAGTCCCTGTACAGTGTACCTTAGGTACCCAGGGCATAGGCGTACCCAGGGCCTACCAGGGGCTGCAGCATGTATTATGCCACCCCTGGCTGGCCATCCAAATCTGACACAACTGGCTGCACGACAGCTGGGGCAAGGTGGTGTAATCACCCTTTGCTTTAGATATAGTATACCTATATCTAACCCTAAAATGGACACACAGATCTCCTATCAGTCACTCCTATGGCAGGCCTTGACGATCCTGAAGGCAGAGTGCTTGGAATCGTGTGAGATAGTGCTCTGGCATGAGCTGAGCCTGTCTGCGGCTTTCGGGATCCATCCCTTAACCGTTTCCATGATATCGCATACCATATACTCTTAAGTGCATTATAATCCTCGCGGTTATATGCCAACTCTGGTATCGCTTTATCAAAACATGTCGAGTAAGGTGTCATACGAATTGGAATACTAACCCCTCGCCAATTCTGGCGACGGGGTTAGCATTCCACCCTTCTAGAGGGACACGACATGTATGTAACCTGTAACCCCGGTTAAAGTTAGACAGAGCCGTAGCTCCACAAAATGGATGCTGCCACCGAGACACAAGTCTGCCCTCCTGCTGCTGGGAGTCCTCCCAGCCCAGGAGGCAAGGACAAAGGGTTTCCTGCCAGGGTCGGTGCCAGCACCGTCCCAGACAGGATTTTGTGTATCCTAGGTAGGCAGGGCTTTAGAGGAAGGTGACTGCAAGTGGCACCCCGGTGCTCACTGTGCATAGGCCGGCTGAAACCAGTTCCAGGGGCACTCCAGCCCCTGGCCTGGGGAAAGCCCGCCAAAGGAGAGGGGTGTAACCACCCCCCTCCTAGTCCCACCCATAGGGCAGGACTTAGTCGCGTGCCAGCCCCTTTTTGCAGGATAAAGGTAGGAACTGGCCCCCTTCCAAATCAGATCATCTTTGAATCCTGAAACTACTTTCTGCAAGAAGGAACTCAAGACTCTTCTCAAGATTTTTCCCTTGTGACTAAGGAGTAGTCACCCTGCAGCAGCAGGCACCAACCAAGCATCGCGGTTTGTTGCCAGTCTCTCCTTCGGATCAAGACTGCTCCAGCACGACGAGAACCGGCTTCCCTGGCACCTCTGACCTCAACCTACATCATCAGCCCAGCTGTGATCCGTGGGTGTGACGAGACCTCGAGGGACCGGCCATCTTCAGAACTGCACGACGCTTGTCCAGCACGACTCCCGAGTGACCCTCGACTGAGTGCTTTGGGGTAAGAGAAGCCCCGACCCTGAGCAGCTCCAGCACCGAAGATCAGCCCCCCTGCATCCACGAGATCTGCGTGGGGCCCTTCTGCTCTTTGCTGCCAACCGCGTTGTCCAGGTCGCTTGCCCGTTGGCTAGTGACCCCTTCACGACGCTCCACGACGACAACTACTGCTGGTCTGGTTGCTCCAGACTAGCCCTTGCTCCCCTCCAACAGAGGAGCACCCTGGACCCTCCTGGTCCCCTCAAGACGCCATTTTAGGTCCACCGCTTGGGCCTTGCATTTGCCAAGACTTGTTGCCCAATCCTGGGTCCAGCGACGTCGACAGCAAGAACCTTCGTGGGACAGCTCGCACCTCCATCCTGGTCGCCGACAACGCCTCCTGGTCCGAGAGACTGCAGAGCCCAGCAGCGCCCACTCACCTGGCTGAGGTGACTTCGTCCGGTGCCATCCTGGTGCCCACTCAAATCACTGGCTAGTGATTCAGAACTTGGTCCCCTCTGCTTACAGGTTTCTTCTTCCCTGATCCAGGCTTGGATCACTCCGAACTTTCTTCACTGGCTGCCTGCCAGCAACTCTTTCTTCAGGCTCCTGGTTCTTCAACGTGGGTTTCCGACGCAACTTCAACCCTATGCAGCCGCAGCCCCTGGGCTAGGTAAACCAAGTACCCCGGTGCTTCAGCATAGTCCAACACCCTAAGTGTTCGGATCCACCCCCGTTTTCGACCCACCTAGTCGGGTTCGCCCGAGAACAGTAACTTTGCAACTGCTAGCCTCCATATACTTTTTCCCGCCTTACGCGTGAGAGTTCACACTCTGCACACGACGTCCACAGGCCTCCTGCATCTAATCCCAGTGTTTAGAATTGTAGGCCTAGCGATTCCTGAGTCTAGAAAAGTACTACTTACCTGCTAGCAAGTTCGCATTCCACTTACTGTGTATATGGTTTTTCGTGCCCCTAGGGCATTTGTGTAAATTGTGCGACAAAGTATTTTCGTAAGAGTTTTGTTGTGTGCTTAGCTCCCTGACTCATAAAGAGTTCAGGGTAGTCTTGTTATAAATAAATATCTGTTTATTTTCATAACAACTTGTGTGGTGTCCTTTCACTTGGTGTTCAAGGGGTAATGTGATGGTAAAACAGCTGGCTTAACACGCCCTCTAGAGTCTTAGCCTTAGACTGCTCGTATCCATGCTACTAGGATAGCTGGTCTATAAGGTTGACTTACAACCAATCATCAATAAGGGTTGTTTGGACTGATACATAGTGATCACTAGAATAGTGAGCACTGCATATCAGGCCAACTTCTCACAGTGTTGTCTAGCAGTAAGGCTCTATCAGAGTGCAGTGTTAACCATTTGTTGTACACACAACTGAACTTTAGACCAATTGGTTTTGTATAAAAATATTCTTATAGTTATTTTATTTTCTAGAATCAAGCAATCTTGGCATAGGTAAGCAATACATACTTTACAGCAGTAATGCAGTTTGTAAACAGTTTGAATTGCAGTTGTAATTGTACTTTGATTTGATTACAGTAGTGTTACTGATAATGCAATATTTTTCATGATACAATACATATTCTTTGTATGGGATTTTTAGTAGAATATCATGTAAGTTACTTTTCAGATTACTTTTCTTACACAGTGAGGTATACCTGGATACTGCACTGGGACATTTCCAGTTAACAGGTAATTAAAAGCGTTTTAGTTATTTAGTTACAGTTTAAAAGGATTCCTTAGATTTTCCAACTACACACTTAGCAACTTTTCATAGAAAAACTGTCAATGTTATCCTCTGGAGAAAAATAGTGTTATTGATTCAAAGGTAAGTGCTTTGTTGTGGGAGTTGGTATACTGGGGTTAGACTCAGGGGGTCCCGCAGGGTCAAGGATGCACCTTGGTTATACCCTCAGCGGTACAAGGATGGCCAGGTGCAGAGTGCTGAGGTCCAATGTTATCCAATGGGGATAGGGGACCTCTGGTTGGTGGCTGTTGACGAGCAGCTCACTGGGTTGTGGGAGTAAAGCTCCTGGACTTAAGCTCAGGGCAAATGGGGGTTTAGGCCAGCACAAAAGATGCACCCTGAGCGGCACTGGGGCGGCCAGTTGCAGAGCGCTGTTTTGCTGTCGGAAGCCCTGTCGCTTTCAATGGAGAGTCTCTGGTTTGCAAAAGCACAGCAGACTCGGGGACGAAGGTCTTCTGGATGCAACCACCACTTGGAGAGGTAAGTTGGGATCTTGGGGGTTGGTTAGGCACCATCGGTTGGGCCACCCAAGGCCATGGAGCATCAGGGGTGCCTTTTAGGGTTGGATCTTCTTACCAGCTCCTGGTCGCGGTTTGGGAGGGGGAGGTAGGGGAGAGGGGGGAGGTTTGAGATTGCAGGCGTCGGTTGGAGGCTTAAAGCAGGTCAGGGGTCGCGGATCTCGGGTCAGGATTGCCGGGGAGACCTCCTCTTGGTATTGGGTCACTTGAACTCGGGCCATGGGCGTTGGGTGCAGAGTGGTGCAAACTCGTGGATCCTTCCAGAGCTGGAGTCTGTTTCAACAAATCCGGTGTTCACAGAGACAGAGTCTTTGGAATTGAAGGCAGGCAGGTCCTCCAGGTTCCTTGAGGTTGTCGGCTGCAGGACACACCAGGATTTTGCTGGAGCAGGTCCGAGGTGGGGACAGGCCGGTAGGACTGGGGCCAAGTCAGTGGGCGTCCTCTTCTTGTTAGCTTCAGCACTGCTGTTAGGTCCTCCTCCTTTTCCTCTTGTAGTTTCTAGTCTGAGGAAGCAAGGTTCAGAGGTGCCCCTAAATACTAGATTTAGGGGTGTCACAGGTAGGTAAAAAGGTTTGGACCAATGATTCCCTTCCCTGGGATGGGTACACCCCCTATTATGCCACCCTCCAGAGGGAGGGGGGGGATAAATCTTTCCCTAGTTGGCTGGGTCCCCCCTATCTGCAAGATAGCAGGGACTGAGAGCTGTGCTTCACCACGCCTCCTTTACCTGAGGGGTAGAGTTAGCAGAGGTAGGCACACCTCTCTTCCTCACTTGTTTTTCCCGCCGGTTCTCCTGCCCAAAGTGGGGGTCAGAACCAGTGAGGACCAGTTTTTGAAAGCAGCAAGTGGCCTGGGGAAGCTCACAAAGTTGGCAAGCCTTTGAAGCTTCCCCTTTATGAACTCTGCCCATCCTGGGGGAGGGGGCTTGGCACCTCATCCCAGGATCTGCATTGTTTCAGGTACATGAGAGCAGCAGGCTCTCGGCCCATGGGTCCAGAAACATGTCTGATGGCAGCTGAAAGCAGCCACTCAGCCTGGACACTAGTGGTAGGTCGTTTTTTAGGGAGCATCTCTAAGATGCCCTCTGCGTGCATTTTTCATTAAATCTCACCCTGGCATCAGTGTGGGTTTAATGTGCTGAGAAGTTTTCAGTGTAGCCGTTATGGTGCTGTGGAGTTTGTAATGACAAACTCCCAGCGCCATATACTATTAATGGCAGCACTGCACTTACAATGTCTAAGAATTGACTTAGACACTGTAGGGGTACAGGGCTCATGCACCTCTACCCTCACCACTGGTATTGGGCACCCAGCTAGAGGGGTGACTGATCTATGCCAGGGCAGTGGGTTGTAGGCATGGCAGACAGGGATGTGTGCCATGTCGACACTTCACTTTGTTCTGCACCAAAACACACAGCCTGCAAAGGCAGTGTGTGAGTGTAAAGGTACAGGGCCTCTAAGGGTGGCACAATAAGTGATGCAGCCCTTAGAGGTCCTCCCTGGTCACAGTTCCATGGGTAACTGTGGTTCCACTTACCAGGGGCTGACCTGTGGCCAGAGATGCAGATTGGGTTTTGTTTTCAATGCAGTTTTAGGGAAAGAACATAGGCACTGAGTACCTGATTGGCAGGGACCCAGGGCACACTCAGTCAAAGCACATAAGCAATTCAGCAAAAAGTGGGGGAAACAATGGAGAAAGAGGGCACTTTCTCACAATTAGCCATCCCCAAGGTGTGACTAGCTAACAGCAACACGTCCCTGGGGCAACCAGTTGGGCAACTGGGTTCTTCTCTCTGCTTCCCATGCTAGCAGGTCTGCCTAAATAATAGTAAATGGTGTGTCACCATGAAACCATGGTGCCATCCCTGTATATTGGGCACTCCTTCGGTTCTTGTAAAAGCAAGACTCCTAGTATCGTTTGACAAATTGTTTAATCATTCATCTGTATCATCATTATGTTTCATGGTGACATTTATGCGAATTCAGATCGTATTAATTGATCAAACTTTTGGCAACATAAGTGCAACCGATTGTTCCATTGCTCCAATGCATTTCGGGCGGAACATGCCCTTCTTCAGGGAGCTTCTGCAATAAAGCGAAAAACATAGCGCTAAGGATGGGCGTCCATCGTGCAATCTAAATAAAGTTATCAAAACGGTGTGCAAGGTCAGGGTGTTTAAGTTAACCCGGGTGAAAAAAGAATCCTGTGCGGCATATTTCCGAGTTTTGTGCGGCATGCTTACAAATCGGTGAAAATATAAGCTGTCTGTGAATGTTGTAAGGTTAACCCGAGTGAGGAAAAAAGCCTGTGCGAACCTGCTTGTAAAGTTGTTCAGTGACCGTTAACATCGAGTGTACATTAACGTTGAGTAAAACTAAAGCTGTGGGTTTTCGGTGCGGGTAAGCTACGTAACTATCATGCAGTGAATCTAGTAATTACACTAAAACGGTGGTCTGTTAGCGTGAAGAAACTTACTCGGTGCGTTGTATTCGGCAGCTACGGTCGTCGGTGTCGCGATCTCAATGCAAAAGTGTGATGCAGGAAGTGCTGTGTGTTAGTTAGATTGGTGAACATAAATCGTGAATATGCTGAAGGCTCACTGATTAGAGCGGCAGACCCTGATGCAGAGGTCTGGCCCTGGACCAGGGTTCAATTCCCGACGCGGCAGGGTCCTGAGCCCAAAATGTCCACGGACTCGATAATTCTCGCCTCGGTGCCTATTCTAATCATGGGGTCCCACGCTGCAACTCTGGGCAATAGTTGCTTAATCTCCACTACGGTGGCCCACCCGCTGCGGGATGCTTGGCTTTCACCCTGGGGATACCCAGTAGGGGTTATCTCATGGGGAAAAACCAGGACGGGTTCCCAAGGCAAGCGCCTTGATGCCTTCGGGTGATACGTGCGCTATATAAGTCGCAATACATTTACATTTACATGTATAAAATGTGCTGATATACAAGACACAATCGCGTACTGAGGGAACAATGTCAAAAAGTTAAATAAAGCATGAAAATTCTAAACGGTCATTGAGGCCCATGGGTTTCATGGACTGCATACGGTAAATCCAAGCCATCTCTCTCTGTAATAGGTGTTTGTTATTGTCCATACCCTCGATCTTTTGTACCTGTTCTAAGATCAAAAACTTGAGTTGGGACACGTTATGTCGATTTTCATTGAAATGAGTTGCTACATTAGATTTTGAGTTCTTTAGTCTGATGTTAGATTTATGCTCGTTGATACGAGTCTTTATTTTTCTCTCTGTTTTTCCAATGTAGCTTTTCCCACATGGACATTTGATTAGATATACGACATTAGAGGTGTCGCATGCAGCATTAACATATAGCTTCAGAGGAGTTCCTTTCATAGGGTGGTTCACAACAGTTCCAGTGATGATGTTGTTACAGTTTCCGCAGTTTCTGCATGGTCTGGTGCCCTTTGCAGGCAATCTCTCATGGTGCTTTTTAGTCAAAATTTCTTTTACATTTGAGCTGCGGGTGTAGGCAAATAAAGGTGGTTCCTTGAACGTAGTACCAAAATCTGGTTCAATGCTCATAATCGGCCAGTGTTTTAAGATTATTCGTTTATATGAAGTACTCATATTCGAAAATTTGGAGACTAACACCATCCTGTTGGTTTGTTCACGTGATGTTTTAGAGAATAATGTCTCCCTTGGGGTGTCAAGGGCTTTCTTTTTGGCACATTCTATGAGGGGTGTTGGATATCCTCTTGCCTCGAACCTTTCACCCATTTCCTGTAGTCTGGTTTGAGTTTGGTTGGGATCAGATGTGATTCTTCTAACTCTTAAAATTTGAGATATAGGTAAATGAGTTTTTAAGGATCCTTGGTGGTGACTAGAAAAATGTAATGCATTATTTCGATCAGTTTTTTTGCGGAATAGATCCGTCTCAAAGCCTGTGGTTGTAGTCGTGATCTTGACGTCAAGAAAGGTGATAGTTTTGTTGTTGATCTCCCAGGTAAATTGGATCATCAGCTTGGTTCAGTGAGGTCAGGGCTTGTGATAAAGATTCTTCAGTGTTCTTCCACACGATAAACACGTCGTCTATGTACCTTGTGTACATTTTCATGTTGTTTGTCCAATTGGGATTCTCATAGATGTTGGTTTGTTCAAAGTGTTTCATATAGATGTTAGCATAAGTAGGCGCGGCACAATTCCCCATTGAGGTCCCGGACAGCTGTAGATACCAATCGTTGTCCAGCTGGAAATAGCTTTGGTATAGTGTGAACATAGTTAACTCCATGAGTAATTGTTGCATGTCAGGTTCAAGATTGCTTTCAAGGATTGATTTTTCCATGGCTTCAATGCCCCCAGCGTGGGGGATTGATTTGTAAAGTGAGCGGACATCCGCTGTGCATAGTACTATGCATTCTTCTTCGGAGATCTTGATGCGGGCCAATTTTTTTTAGAAAGTCTGCCGTGTCTTGGATGTAGCTATCCATCTGTCTCACGGTTGGCTGTAAATACCGGATCTATAAATTTTCCCACGGGTTCATGTAATGAACCCCTGGTGGAAACGATAGGCCTGAACGGAGGGTCCTCTAGGCTCTTGTGGATTTTTGGTATCAGGTATATAGTTGGACTCTTGGGAAAAGGCTTAAGTAGGTTTTTTTTTGTCCAGTCGTCAATAGTTCCACATTCGTAAGCTTTTTGGACGATATTAGCCAAAATTTCTTTGAATTGTGTGGTGGGATTACCAGGAAGTTTCATATAAGTGAGTTCATCTTGTATATGCTCTTGTACCTTCCGGTTGTACATAGATGAGGTTATTACCACTAGGGCGCCGCCCTTGTCAGCTTTGATGCATTTTATTTGTTCGTTCTCGGCTAACTTTTTTAAAGTGTCATGGTCCTTCTGTGTAATGTTTCTATGTCCTTTCTTGTGGTAATTCAACTTCATGATATCTTGGTTTACCAGATTTTCAAATAAATCAATACTCTTATGGCTTAAAGGTGCTTCAAATGTACTAGCCGGTCTGAGGCCCAACAGTTGGTCTGGTTTGTTCGGTAATGGTGGTAATACATGATCAAAGTAGTGCCGTAGTTTGAGCTTCCGTACGAACTTGTATGTATTGACCTGTAGCTCTAGTTGGTTGGTTCTATATGTGGGTACAAACGAAGTGCCTTTAGACAGCAGATTTATTTCATGTTTGGTAAGCGTTATATCAGATATGTTGATGATCAGGTGTTCTTTTTCTTGTTGTCCTTCTTTGTACTCCGAGTACTCGGATGGACCGTTTCTTTCTCCTTTTCTTTTTCTTTTTCTAAGACCCCTCATGAGTCGTTTGTAATGTCTCTGCCTTCGGCTAAAAAAGGTACCGCGGTAGAAGATCCTGGTTGTTGATTCTGGGTTTCAATCCTTGTTGTCGATTCATTTGACTGGGCGAAAGTTTTTCTAAGTGGACGGTTGGAGGTGTCACTGCCGGGGGAGGACGTGTCCGTTTGCGAGTTGGGTGGTTTGGTTCTTCTGCGCTGGGCATATACATCAGCCCACTTATATACCTCTCCCAATTTATAGTCTTGGGTGTCCCTTCTGAATTTTCTAATTTTCCGGTCGTTGATTTCACGGGAATGCTTGTCTATTTGTCCCTTTATGTCTTCAAGGATCTTCCCCCATTCTTCAGTAGTTGTCATATTGGATAATTCATCTTCCACTTCTTTTATCTCTTTGCCCAAGTCGGTGAGAATGCTCGATAATTCCTGAATTATTAGTAATATTAGATCCAAGCTACATTTATTCAATACTGCGTTCCATTTTTCTTGGAAAGATTTGGAATTCTTGCACAGCGATGGTTTCAACGCTATGCGTAACCCTCTGGGGATGCGTAGCGCACGATGGTATCTTAGGAGCGTACTAGCATGTAGTTTTTGATTTACTTCCCTTTTGGACAAATATAATAACTGTCGTATACATTGTTCCTTAGTGCGATTGGAGGTGTTGGAAGCTATGTCTTCGATAATTAGTTCATAGATGCGGGCTGTTTCATTTTCATCAAAAGCCAGTGTATCTGCTTTAGCGTCAGTTGATCGAGTGATCTCATCGTATTGCATGTTGTTGGTTGCGTGCTGCCACCTGTGGGGCGGATTCGTAGATATGATTATGTTCAGAGTAGGTGGCGCATGATACAGATGAATGATTAAACAATTTGTCAAACGATACTAGGAGTCTTGCTTTTACAAGAACCGAAGGAGTGCCCAATATATAGGGATGGCACCATGGTTTCATGGTGACACCATTTACACTTGTTGAATAGACGTGCCTAGGACGGACACGTCACCTGGTGGAGCACCCAACCGTCTAAAATTCAAAAGAATCAGTTTCTTAAATAAACCTAAAAAGCTGTGTGCCACCTACTCTGAACATAATCATGCCTAAATAATAGGACAGCCCTCCTCCCTATGTGATACATGTGCCCATCAAAGGTGGCTTTCCCTTTGAAGCCTGCCTTTTGGGGCTATCACCCAAGTGGCTTCTTGCAGAAGGGAGGCAACACAACCCTGACCTGCAATTCCTCATTTTTGTTATTCCTGATAATTGTAGGTACGTCAGTCCACAAGGGCAGAAAGATGTCTTATGGAACAGGCTTCACGTGTGCCCCAGGAGCTTTGCTAAAGCTGTACACTGCAACAAGTTATATTAATTTCAACATGAGGCACAAGTTGGGCTTAATGTAATGAGTTATTTGATACCTTGGAGTGCCCACCTTGGTTGCACCATTCACGATTTAGCTAAGCTAAGGGGTCAGCATGTAACGCTGTACTTGGAAATTGGGAGACCAAGTCTTTCCACAGTAAAAACAGTAATTTTGCATGGTTACTGCCAGGCCAGGTAAAGTACATGTTCTGCTGTGTCATATGTTGCACCCCGCCTTAGAACTCAGTAGGCCTGCCAGAGGTGTGACTTACACAGATGTTCAGCGGAAGCGGTGGCTTTGCCATTGCTTTTAATGACAAAGTCAGGCTAGCAGTGCACAACTGTTCTACCAGTCTGCAGTAGCAGACTAGGGTACTTGTTTTACTTGGGGCCTCAGGGTGGCACAACCAGTGCTGCAAGCCCTGGAGTACCCCTCCAACTTACATGCCCGAGTACCACGGCACCATATACTAGGGACTAACGGGTAAGTAAGCCATTTCCAACTGGGTGTAGCCAATTAGATATACATTTCAGGGTCAAGGCACTGAAGTGTGGTTAGCAGACCTCAGTGCAGTATTGGTTCCCATACAAAGAGGCATTTTCTCACAAGTGAGTTGCACAACGCTGCCACTGGTGCAATTTCAAGTGGGCAGCGAAAAACTCTGGGGAGGAAGGTGGCTTGAGGCCACCATACATCGTAGTGTCCAAGGTGCTTACCAGTCCGGTACAAAGTCTTAACTGTGCAAACTGTAGCTTTACTGAATTTAGTAGTGTTAGTCACATCATAAGGCTGGAAGGGTTAGCTACTGAACTGAAGGAACTAAGATATGGTGCATTTTAACGCATTGACCTCGGAACAACATTCCTGAACGTCCGAGCCGGAAGGCAGAAGAAAACTACTTAAGGTGGTGCCAGTGTGCTGGTGCATGGTGGACCAAGGGTGGAGTCACAACAGATTCAATTTTCATTGAATAAAAATAGGCTGCAAAGGTCTTGGCCCAACACTAAACAGGAGTAGGCAAAAGAATTGTAAGAATGTGTTCTGGAAAGAATCTGTGTGATCAAATTTATAAACTAAGTGTACCGCAACCAGAACTATGAAACTCTTGTTGAGAAACATGGCAATAAGTAACGTCAGCATAGGAAAAACCCTCAAAAGAGATTGGGATACCATTTTTTAAGCACATATAAAAAAAAAGTGTCTGATCATTATTTATGGTGCCTAAACAATGTAGTAAGATGTTATGGGACGCACACAAGTGACAAGCACATAGGAAAAGCTCAGGCAGCAAAGGAAAACAACAATGTTGTACCTGCTGGATACCAAGGCACAGGTATAGGATGCTGTCTGGATCATACTTCTCTCCATTAGGCCTCCGCACTTCTTGTATAAAATGGAATAAACCATAACTCAGCTCACCAAACGTACAAGAGAGAATATCTTCTTTCAGCTTCATAGGGCGTACTGTGAACAAAACACCACATGCATTTAGCATACAAGAAATACTTCTGCATTAATGAAAGCAGGACTAGGCACCATCTCCGAAATATCAATCCACATCGGAGCGAAATAGAAAACACAAATTAGTACCCTGAAAAATGTTACGTACATATATAACATGTTACTTCTCCTCGTAAATGCTCAATCTGGTGGATAGTCTAATCGCAAATTTCTCGTCTACATTACTCCCAAGGCATCGGGCTGGATCTGGAGAATTTTTCATCAATGCACATGACAGTAGGTGTCTTCGTGCAGGTCTGCGTTGACTCCATATCGCCAGGAAGTGATGTAGTGGAGACACATATTTGCACCACCTCTGACGTCAGTTTCTAGTTTTTTTCTTTTTTGTGCCCTCAGATGTGTAGAGTAAGGAAAATGCTACTTACCAGTATGCGTCTGTTCTAGGCATGTAGGGCTGCAGAACCACACACTATAGCATTAGATCACCATCTGGTGGTGGGCCGGGATGATTACACTTTGTTGTTGTCTTGGAAGAGTCTGTGTCTGTTGGGTGACTCCTCCCTTAGATCGTAGTGCGCATGGGCATCGACTCCATCCTCAGATTGTTTTCGCCACTGGGCAAATGATGGAGTTTCTATGAATCCAGATAAAGATGACCATGTGTTGTGTATCTAAATAAGATAATACTGGAACAGATACAGGTAGCCGGGGGGACGTGTGTGATTCTGCAGCCGTACATGGCAAGAACAGATGCATACTGGTAAGAAGCATTTTCCGTTCGAGGCATATGGGCTGCAGACCACACACTATAGCATAGATTGGACAGCAGTTACTCCCTGAGGGGGGACCACCCGCATCTGTTGCAGTAGTTTGAAATAATGTCTTGAGTACAGCCTGGCCCACACTTGCTTGTTGTTTTGCCTGCACATCTACACAGTAGTGTTTTGTAAATGTGTGTGGAGTAGACCATGTAGCTGCTATACAGATGTCATCTAATGATATATTTCCTAAGAATGCCATAGATGCTCCTAACTTACGGGTAGAATGAGCTCTAGGAGGAATGGATAGAGTGCGTTTTGCTTTTTGGTAACAAATCTGAATGCACTTAATCCATCTTGCAATGCCTGATTTAGAAATAGGATTGCCCTTATGTGGGAGTGAAAAGGACACAAACAATTGTTTACTTTTATGAAATGGTTTTGTCCTATCAATGTAGTAGAGAAGTGCTCTTTTTACATCTAATGTATGTAGAGCTCTTTCTGCAACAGTTTGCGGTTGGGGGAAAATACTGGCACCTTAATTGATTGGTTGAGGTGGAACGGTGAAATGAACTTTGGCAGAAACTTCGAGTTTGTTTTAAGAACCAGTTTATTGTGATGAAGTTGTATAAATGGTTCTTGAATTGTTAATGCTTGAATCTCACTTACTCTCCTCAGTGAGGTAATTGGTACTAGAAAAGCAACTTTCCATGTAAGAAACTGTAATTCACACTTATGTAATGGTTCAAAAGGTGGACCCATAAGTCTGGTGAGAACAATATATAAATTCCATACTGGAGAGGGTGGGATTCTGGGAGGAATTATTCTTTTGAGTCCTTCCATAAACGCTTTGATTGCAGGTACTCTAAACAATGACAAATGTTGTCTGTTTTGGAGATATGCTGCTATAGCAGCGAGATGTAACCTGATTGAAGAGTACACAAAGTTAGATCTTTGCAGATGTAACAGATAGCATATGATGTTTTGTATGGAAACAACTAATGGGTTGACGTTGTTATTTGTGCAATACACAACAAACCTTTTCCACTTTGCTGCATAGCATGCTCTAGTGGTAGGACGTCTTGCTTCTTTAGTGACATTCATGCAATCAGGGGGTACATTTAGATATCCGAATTCTAAGACCTCAGGAGCCAGATCGCTAGATTGAGCTGCATTGGGTCTGGATGCATTATCTGTCCATGGTTCTGTGTTAGTAGGTGTGGGGAGAGTTTTAATTTGTGATGTGGTACTACTGAGAGGTCTAGCAGCGTGGTGTACCATGGTTGTCTTGCCCACATTGGTGCTATGAGAATCAATGTGAGAGAACGTTGCTGTAGCTTGCGTACCACTAATAGAATTTGTGGGAGAGGTGGAAAGGAGTGCGCAAATTGGTTTGACCAGTTCATCCCATCCATACGGCATTTGGATAATGAGTGTGGGTATCTGGCGGCGAAGCTTGGGCATTTGGAGCTGTGATGCGTAGCAAACAGATCTATCTCTGAGCGACCCCACATTTGAAAAAATGGCTGAAGAACTTGAGGATGAAGTTCCCATTCGTGTATCTGTTGTCTCTGACGACTTAACAGTTCGGCCACTTGATTGTGAACTCCTGGTAGATGTTCTGCTAGCAGGAAAAGGTTTTGAGGAATAGCCCACCTCCACATGCTCTGTGCCAGTCAGGACAGCTGTAGGGAGTATGTCCCTCCTTGCTTTTGAATGTAGTACATTGCTGTCATATTATCCGTCCGGACTAGTACAGCTTTGTTTGACAGGTAATGTTAAAACGATTTTAGAGCTAGAAAAATCGCTAGTAACTCCAGATGATTTATGTGGAGTAGTTTTTGTTGCAGTGTCCATGTACCTTGTACTGTGTGTCTTTGTAAATGCGCATCCCATCCTGTGAGAGATGCGTCTGTAGTTAGTATCATTTGTGGAACAGGCTCTATTAACGGGCGACCCTTGGAAAGGTTTTTGGTGTTCCATCATTGCAGAGAGCGATATGTCCGGTCGTCTACCACCACCAGATCTGTTATTTGTTGCTGAGCCCGATTCCATTGACTTGCTAAGCATTCTTGTAGGGGCGCATTTGTAGTCTTGCGTATGGTACTATGAAAATGCAAGATGCCATCATTCCTATTAGTTGCATGAACACTCAAGCCTGTAGTGAGTGTTGTGGCTGGAATCTTTTGATGAGATTGTGCATATTTTGAATTCTTGTTGGGGTGGGGTATGCTATTGCCTTGTAAGTATATATTGTGGCACCTAGATACTGTTGAGAGAGGGACGGTTGGAGATGTGACTTCTTTTGATTTACTGTGAACCCTAATTTGTGCAGCAGACAGATCTGATGCGTGTGTTGCACACATTGGCTGTATGATTTTGATCTTATTAACCAGTCGTCCAGATATGGGAAGACATGAATGTTGTCCCTTCTTAAGTGTGCAGCTACTACTGCTAGACACTTTGTGAACACTAGAGGTGCTGTAGTTACTCCGAAAGGGAGTACTTTGAATTGATAGTGTGGGCCTTCTAGTACAAACCATAAGTACTTTCTGTGAGATTGATGAATGGAATGTGAAAGTAGGCATCCTTGAGGTCTAGTGTGGCAAGGAAGTCGCCTTTCTTTAGCAACGGTAGAACCTGTTGTAGTGTGACCATATGAAAGGGGTCTGATTGTATGTACAGGTTTAGGGGTCTTAGATCTAGAATAGGTCTGAGTGACCCGTCCTTTTTGGGTATGAGAAAATAAAGAGAGTAAACCCCTGTGTTTTGATGCTGTTTTGGGACTGGTTCTATTGCATTCTTTTGCAGTAGAGATTCCACCTCTTGTCTTAATAGTATGAGGTGTTCCTATGACATGGGACGTTGTCTGGGTTGTATTGTTGGAGGAGTGGAAGTGAGCTCCAGGCAATAACCTGACTGAATTATTTGTCTCACCCACCTGTCTGTGGTGATGGAGTTCCAGACAGGTAGGAACTGTTGTAATCTCCCCCCGACAGGAGTGGAATGGTCTGGGGGATGGGAGGGAAGTCACTTATTGGAGGTAGAGGCGTTACGATTGTTGTTGCCTCTACCTCTGCGCTTATTGTTGTTTCCTCTATACCCTCCTCTAGAATATCCCTTACTGGGCGAGGTTTGGTTGGGCGCTTTGTTATAAGGGGAGGTTTTATCAGTTTGGAAACATTTAGTGGCGCCCCTATATGAGGAGCAACGAAAGGAAGGTCTATGGGTTTGCGTTTGTAAAGCTCCCATTGATTTTGCCGTATCATATAATTTTTCATCTTTTCTAGTGCACTGTCCACTGCTGGGCCGAAAAGATGCTGTTGGTCAAATAGTTGGTTTAATATACTGGCTTGTACTTCTGGTTTGAACCCAGAGATGCGTAACCATGCATGTCTGCGCAACAGTACCCCTGTATTTACTGATCTAGATGCTGTGTCTGCAGTGTCTAGTGCGCATCTTATGGAGGTATTTGTTATAATCTTGCCTTCCTGTATTAGGTCAGAAGCCCTAGTCTTATATTGTTCTGGCAAGTGTTGCATGAGTGACTAACTCATCATAATGAGCTCTGTCATATCTCGCTAACAGAGCTTGAGTGTTCGCAATCCTCCATATATTGGCTGCTTGTGAGATGGTGCGTTTTCCATAAGCATCCAAAAGCTTAAACTCTTTATCGGGGTGGAGCATCCCCTGTTGTCTGCGAGTTAGCTCTGTTTCTCGCATTTGACACTACCATTGAGTCTAGTGGCAACTGACCCTAAATATATGCTGGGTCAGTTGGAGCCGCTTTGCACTTCTTTTCTAGCCTAGGATTAATTACCCTGGCTCTGATTGGGTCTTTAAATATTTCTGGTGCGTGTCTTACCACTCCGTTAAGTATTGGCAAAGTGGTAGTGGTTTTATGTGAAGATAACAGTGTGTCCATTAGAAAGACTTCTTCTATTGGATCTGTATGTAAGTCTACTCCATGGAAAGTGGCTGCTCTATGAATGAGCTGTGTGAACCCAATGGTGTCATCAGGGGGAGATAGCCTAGACGGATATGCCTCGTCTTGTGGTAGATCTGGTGCATTATAGTCTTCCCATGGGTCACCTGATGGCCCAGCCATAGCATCTGGATCATTAATATCATCCATTTGATGTTCACTCTCTACCTCTTGTGAGTAGGTATCCCCATAGTCCTCATGTTGTGGTATAAAGCTATGTGTACTGGCTGGAGAATGTACAGGAGAGATATCTACTGGCATTTCTACTTCTGGTGAAGGAATTCTTATAGGGGAAGTTTGAACATTCTTTTTAAGAGGAACTGGTGGTGGTTTAGGAGCGTCCATTTTCCTCTTTTCGGGCACTGTGTATACATGTCCAGTCTTTGGATGAATATTAAGAGTTTTTTGCCTTGCATCAGGCTGGAAAAGCTATTCTATTGGCAAATCCTTTTTCAACACCGATTTATCTGTTTTGGAGCCAAAAGTTTTAGACTTTGCAGTGTCTATTGTCTTTGGAACGGTTCTTGGTTTCGGTTCCGAAGGCATTTGTCTTTTCTTTGGATCTGTGCTTTTTGGATCCAAAGCTTTTGCTCCCATGTGTCTAGATTTGTCTGCCTTTGGAGCCGAAACATGTTTCGATATCGGAACTGTTTTCGGGTCCGCTTTTTTCGGAACCAGAGTTGTTTTCGGTTCAGTAACTTTGGGTACCTCTTTTGGCGCCGAACTTAGTTTCGTCTGGCCTGTTTTTGGTGCCGATGGGTATTTCGGTGCCGGTGCTGACTTTGGCTTTAGTACCTTCTGCTTTCGGGACCGACAGACTGACTTGAGCCTGAGTCGACTTGAGGCTTTTTAGTACTCTTCGCTGCCGAGCCTGAAGGCGGGGCGTCGGAAGTTTTTGGTCGGTGTGTACCTGGACCCGAAGGTGGAGGTGGAACCGAAGACTGTCCCGATATGGTGGGGTGAACAGGGTCGGCGCTCTTACTCACGACCTGTTGACGAGCTGGAAGAAGATCATCATCTTCGGATCGATCCTCATCTCCGGTAGCTGAATCCTCTGCTTTGGAAGCGACGTCTTCTTGCTGTTCTTCGGCGTCTACCTTGATCGGCGCCTTGTCAATGATGAGGTCTGGTGTCGACGACGATGACTGCCCCATAGCTCTTCGAGCTAGACGGTCCCTGATGGTTTTCTTGGACCGGAACGAAGCGTAGGCCTCACAGTCTCAACTCTCGTGCTCTGGAGACAAGCACAGGTTGCAAATCTCATGAAGGTCAGTGTGGGGAAATTTGTGTCCACACTGAGTGCACTTCTTGAAGGGTGTTCTTTCCATGAGACAAAGGCCCAATGGCGAAGTTGGGCCCGACGAACGCTGGAATCGAGAAGTGTATCCTTCCATCGACGCTGGTAACCGGAATCAGTGTCGAAGACGATGTAGATCTTGTAGATTGATTTATGGGTTCGAAAAGAGATCGGTAACGGGACCGAATGATGAACACACCCGAGCCCGATGGCAGAAAAAAAAAAAACGGAGGATGGAGTCGATGCACATGCGCACTACGATCTAAGGGAGGAACCTTTTGTCTTCCAAGACAAAAACAAAGTGTAATCATCCGGGCCCACCACCAGATGGTGATCTAATTCTATAGTGTATGGTCTGCAGCCCATATGCCTCGAACATCAATTGTTGGTGACCATGGGTTGATCTTCAACTTTGGAACTTTTTTGAAGCCACTTCAAAGAACATGGAGGGAGGGAGGTCAGTGAGGCATATGCGGTTAGATCGAGTATCCACCAGAAAGAACATTACCTAAGGTAAGTTACTTGTGCTTCTGATGGCTACATTAACTGCAGATTCCTCACTTTAGACTACATACCAAAGCAGTCCATCCCTCCCGCCAAAATAGGTAGAGGGTCAGTGGAATAGACTCAAATAAAAAAAAAAAACCTGCAAAATCAAGAGGGTAACTTGTGCTTCACTACTACAAAGCAGTAGAGCTTTTTGAACATACTGACAGATGTCCACTTCGCAGAGTGGCAGATATCAAAGACAACCTCTGTGTAAACACAGTTGTAGCAGCCTTGACCCTGGTGGAAATGTGTTCTCAGACCCTCAGGGGGTTGTTTCTTGGTCAGTGCATAGCAGATCTTGGTACAGAAGACTACCCATCTGTTGGAACTGGGGTCACCAGTTCCCCGAGGGTAGCATGGCACGAGCGGGCAGGCATCCGAAAGCTTACGTGTAAAGTGACCAAACAGCACACACATCCACTGAGACAGTAAAATGGGCACGCAATGACTGACACCACTCCAGTGAACTTGTATAAAAAGCAAGTAACTTTTATATAGAGCAGAATCAGGGTAATCAAGAATTCACAGTATTATTAGCTTATTAGTTTTTCTTCAAAATTCGTATTTCAACACATGGCAATGAAGACTAGTTGAATAAATATTCAATATAAGATTCATTTTAGATATTAGATAATATTAAGTAATAGATAACCCCAGGCCTGACCTCAGCCTTGCTCCTTGTCAGCACCTGTAAGGATTACATTACAAAGGCAACTAAATGACATTGCATCTTATTGGTTCTGTAGGCATTTTACCCACTTCTCACCAAGCAAGGGTGAGCGTTTCACAGCAGTAAACATATAAATAAATAACTGTAGGCTTCCAATAAATGTGGCACTAAATGGGTGAAGCCATGTCAGTGAGAATACACGTCCCCTTGTGCAGGTACCACCATCTCCTTTATCGGGAATAACCATTTTAAGAATCACTCCCAGTAGGAATAAGCATTCCCTAGATTAAGGTTACCCATTTCATTAGGCATTCAAAAACAAGGTACCCAGGCATCTCATTAGGGTAGTAACCACTTTTCTGAGCAGGAGTAAACATTTAATAACAGGTAAACCATACATAAGGCCTAGGCTGAACAGAACACTAGCCGAAATACGGATAATCCCTGGGTTTGGGCCTAGCACTCGCTAATACTCTTCATCATGGAACGGTAGGCTTTCCATTAGAGCCCCTAATCAGGGGTTACCCTTTTAGGAATTGAGGCCTATAAACTATGGGCCTTGGGACCTCTAAAACAGCCCTATGCTAGGGTAAACATTTCCTTTAACCAGGGTAGCCTCTCTTCAGATAAAAATAAACAGTTCCTTAGGCAGAAGTTAGGACATTTCATCAAGGATCAGGCCAGCTTTATGGAAAACAGTAACAGACCCATATGCAGGACTAAACATTTCAACAGGCAAGCCTGAGCTTAGAGGTCTTGGCTTACGCATGTAAAACCTTTCCTTATGTAAATAGAAACATCTCCTTTTGCAGGAGCACGAATATCCCATTAGGCCAGAATAAAACATTCCACTGGGAATCAGGCAGGGATAATAACATTCCCTTACTCAGGAGCCAACAGGGCATTAAGCTGACTAATTCAGCAGAGGCGGTCATTCCCTTGACCACATTAACCATTTACCTCAGGGGATATCCGGGGGCTTTCATCAACAGGTCAGTAACTTGAATAAACATTTCCATTTCAGTTGTTAAACAAACATTCCATCAAGTAAGTACCCCATAAAAAGGCACAACATTTCATTAGTCATAGAGTAACCAGGCAGTTAATTACCAGTTTCCCTATGGAGGAATAACCATTCCATTACCCAGCACCAAGTATTTCAATAAGCCCCAATAAACCCTATATTAGGCTGAAAATGAACCTTTCATTAACCCCAACATTGGCCAGGCATGAGGCTATCGCGGCTGGCATTCAATTATACCCCAGACAGGGGTTAACTTCTCATCAATGGAGGTCCCCAAAGTTGTCTTTCGGGGCTCTGGCCCAGTTTCAAGACTTGAGTGGGCCGATTGGGACAAACGGGGCCCAGCAACAGTTCTCTCCCCGGAGAGGGCGGCCACGGGGCTCTCTTTCCGCTCCTCAGGGGATTTACCCGTCTCTTCGGGCCCAGGGCCCCTTGCGGAGATTAGATTGCAGAGGAGGGCTCCAGCTCTCCGTTAGGCTCTACCCGGCTCCCGTGCTGTCAGGGGGACCGATCCCGGCACCTCCGGCCTTGGGGCCGGTTTAGGACACACCGCGGGCAGCAGCGGTAGCAGGACGGGCCCGGGCTTCTCTCCTGGCCTTGCCCGGGCCACTGCACCCACACTACTGGCTGCAGGAACAGAAGGCAGGGGCGCAGTTGAAGATGCGGCGCACCCTCGTCACGTGATGGGGTAGGTGGTGGCTTCAAGGCCTAGCACGGCCTACTCTGGAATCCGGCGGCCCTCTCCTGTCACCGGGGGCCGCCGAGGAGACTCTTTCTTCTTGGTCTGGAATCCGGCAGCCCTCTCCTGTCACCGGGGGCCGCCGAGGAGACTCTTTCTTCTTGGGCTGGGCTGCGGCGGAAACCACACCACCCAGCAAGCGTCGGGCCGCAATGACAGGGACCAGGCCCAGGGGCCTCTCAGATCGTGGCGATGACCTCGGCAGCGCACTCAGGCCGCAGAGGGGAGCCACGGGGACGCCGAAGGCGGCGATTCCGCACAGGTCACCAGAAAAGCCCCGGTGAGTTACTTGGCCAGCGCTGCTCTTCTTCACAGTGCTTCACCTGGGGCAAACACGTAGGGCAGTTTAGCGCTTGGGGCAATCAGCAACTCACAGTGCTTCTCAGGGCACGTCAGTCTTTAGAACCTCAGCGCTTCCCAAAGGGCACAGTAGGGGGGCGCTGAGTAGGCAGGGCCGGCACTCTTCAGGTAGATTATTTGAATCAGAGCCGATCAGACAGTGCAGGCAGTGCCAGCAGAACAGGTAGTTCAGGGTGCTAGCGCTAGGGAATAAGTGCGCTTAGCCAGCAGACAGTTTATTTAAGTTGGAGGCCGATCAACAGAACCAACAGGACAGGCCACACAACAGTGGCAAACCAGCAAAAGGGGGTCCCAGGTGGCGTCAGGGAGCGACACAACACCAATACCTGGTTGATTCCTCAATAGTCCTGTGGTGGTTTGGTTTCTTCTTGGCGCTTTATGTTTCTTGCGCCCTTGTAAATACCAGTCTCTTGATTCCTTAAAAAGGGGGGGTGGGAGGTTGAGCTGATGGCTGGTATCAAATCTCCTCAGCCGGTCTCCTCAGGTGGACTCCGGGTTCCCCTCCCGCCGGGCCAGATCAGTGGCTAGTCCAGGATCCCTCAACACTTGGAAGGCAGCACCTTAGCCCGGTCACTCCCAGTGTCATAGGTCCCTACCTAGGCCCCACTGTCAAACTCCTGCGTAGGTTCTCCCCCAGGTCTGTGCTCCCTCAATCTGACAGGAAAGTTTCCCTCCCTTTCCTTATACAGTGCCAGTTGACAGTTGGCAATGGCAGTTGGTGTCACCTCACCTGTTCCAGAAGGTTCCAGGAGGTTCCACCATTCTAACTATGGCAGGCTGGAATAGATACATTATTTGAGGGTTCCAGCCAGCTCCTAGCTACTAGAATGCGTCCACAAGGACCACGCTGCAGTAGCAGGGGTCAGCGGCAGCCATGTTAGGGGAAGAGGGCACCTGAACCTTAACATTAGTTTAACATTACACAGGGCATCTCCACTACACAAGGCCTATACCCTTTTATTACAATGGGGGACATCCTAAATTAGGGGAGCAAAAAGCGAATTTTTTTTGGGAAAAGGGCCAAGTCCCACACCATCTCAACAGGGTCATTTTCTGCGCAGCCTTCCCTCTTCTTGCTCCCCCCAAAAAACCACAAAAAAGTTGACTGATCAGTCGATCGCTGGTACGATTTATGTAAAAACTTATAAAGCCCTTTTGGGGCCCAACCGACGGAGCCTCTCTTCTTCTTTCAAGGGATGAGGGGGAGTAACGAATGCTGGGAAAATGATCAACTGACCAATATGTAAGAGACTCACAACCTTGGGTACAAAAGGCCACTAGAGTCCTGGGAAAAAAGTGGTGGGTAGGGCTGTTGCATTGAAAGTTCCTGCAGTTCGCTCATGTGACATTATGATGTAATTGCAGAGGATGACCGTGTTTAGTCCAGAGATGCAGCGAGAAACTATAGGCTCGGAGGGTATCACATTAGAAACATCAACACTACGTTAAGGTCCCCGTGGATCCCCTCTGCGGCCTGAGTGCGCTGCCGAGGTCATCGCCACGATCTGAGAGGCCCCTGGGCCTGGTCCCTGTCATTGCGGCCCAACGCTTGCTGGGTGGCGTGGTTACCGCCGCAGCCCAGCCCAAGAAGAAAGAGTCTCCTCGGCGGCCCCCGGTGACAGGAGAGGGCTGCCGGATTCCAGGCTATAAGTTGTGAGGCCTGCACATGTAATAGACCCACAAAAAAAAGCCCCACAATTACACCCCTTACTAGGACCCAAAACCCCATTGCTGCGCTGGACTCTCTCAGGGTAGCAGAGATGTCCAAGGCCTATTCAGGCAAGGTGGTGTGGGATAGTAATCACCATTCACTGGCACAAAATATAACTCAATAAATGATTGTCCAGTCTGTGTTTTTCTCTAGAAAAGGGAAAGCCTATTTGTTACCCTCACTACTTAATACTACACAGCAACTTAAAAATATACTTGAGGCTTTTGGAAATCCTTTAACAGTACTTTTGACCCCTAAAAGGCCATGATCCCTAAAATTCACAGTACTGTACCCCTCTACTACATAATGTAGCACACAACCATGTAGAATGGTGTTCCTTTAAATCAACCTGGCCCAATGGCTTTATCAACATAACCAAACTTAAAGACTAAAAGCACATTCTGTAATGCATCACAGAATCACTGACTTTAGTAAGCATAATTCCTCTGCAATCATTATTATTAATAAAACAGGGCAACTTTTTATGAAAATTAATTTCTGTCAGCAATAATAGCACTTTTAAATAAAGCATTATACAAACCCCAAAACGGGTCCGTGACCAACCAAGGCCACAAACATGCAGCCGTAGAACCAACAAAGAGGTGTCTCTGCCCTCCCACGCCCTACTATAGCTTTTGATGCCTCTCAAAGTCCTCTTTAGTCCAGTAAAAGCCCTGTCACTACTGGTCACCAGACACAACTAAAGCCAGTGGTCCCTTCTTTTGGTGATAACTTTCCTTCTGGTTGACCAAATTGCAACTTTTGGGCTTCAGTAGGATTTCTGTTTGGAGGATTGGGCATAGTCCCTCCTCCACTTTTTTTCAAGGATATTGCAGTTGCTTTTTATTGTTTTTAATGATTCGTTATACCATGGCGCAGGTGGACGATGGGTGTTACTATTTTGCTTTGTAGTAGGGAGACAAGTGTCAATAGCTTCTGAAAGCTAGCTTTGTACTGTAGCGGCGAGAGGACCAACATTTTGCTCTAAGGATGGTTTGTGGGCATCTAGGCATTCATTTTATTTGTTAATGTCTAACTTTTGTCAATACCTCTGTGCTACCCCTGTCCCTTTAGAGTTACTTGAGGTACTCTTGTCTGGTGGTGGGGGCACGTGAGAAATGTATCTGATAATGGTCAAACCAGCCAGTTGGAAGAGCTGGGGTGCAGGTGATAGTATTTAGATTGGAGAAGATGGGGTCTAAAAGATGTCCGGCAATATGTGTCGGACCAGAATTAAGTAGCTCGAGATTTAGGGAGGTCATATCAGGATTGAATCTAGCACTGTTTTTGCAGGTGGAGCCATCCAGATGTAGATTAATGTCACCTAGTACTGTAAAACTCCCTGTGTTAGTAACATAAGGAGCAATCGCTTCCAAAAAAGTAGGAATCCGATTTGTAGGTTTTCAGGGTGTAGATATACTAGGACTCCCGAGCATATGAATTTGGGAGGAAGAGTGAGTTTGAATAGTGCCACTTCACATGCGGGAATAGGCAGATGTTCCAGATTGCAACTGAAGATTTTTTTGAAAATGACCGCAATTCTACCTCCCATTTTTTTCGCTCGGTTCCTTCTTACTATAGCATAATTGAAGGGTAAAGCTGCTGCAATATCTGGGCCTGAGCTCTCGTGGAGCCAGGTTTCTGTAAGGGAGACCGCATCAGGTTGATCATTTAAAAGTAGGTCAAAAATATCTGATTTATGTTTGGACAAAGAGCGATAGTTTATACTTGTCATAGTGTATGATTTGATTGGGGAATTTACATGATTTTTGGCAAGCGGTGTATTAGTATCCAGCGATTCTCGATTAGGAGTGAAATGAAACCCGCAGTGCGTGCAGGTTATGAACTCCGTGATAGCGAGCTCTAGCGCAATTGGGCATTTGAGATGTATTAAGGGCCTTCAGAAAATCAGATTTATAGTTATAATCCCCTCTCTTACTCATCTGTTGTTGCATAGATGAATTGGGTGCGTGTGCAGTGCAGGATGCCTTTTATCCCTCACTGTGCGCAAAACTAGCCCGCAGCCTGCTCCGTTACCCCCAAGATGGCGGCGGTTATCGGCGGGAGTCTTCGGTGCAGCACAGCGTCCCCATATCAGCTGCTGGTCGTCTGTACAGGTAGGCTGAGAGCAGTGTGACGATTTAAAAAAATGAGTGAGTGAAATGTTAAAAAATAGCAAGTTTCAGGCAAAGTGGTTCAAAGCATAGGCTCCCGGCTTCCGCCTCAGGAGTTACAATTATGGCAATTGGGTGCGTGTGCAGTGCAGGATGCCTTTTATCCCTCACTGTGCGCAAAACTAGCCCGCAGCCTGCTCCGTTACCCCCAAGATGGCGGCGGTTATCGGCGGGAGTCTTCGGTGCAGCACAGCGTCCCCATATCAGCTGCTGGTCGTCTGTACAGGTAGGCTGAGAGCAGTGTGACGATTTAAAAAAATGAGTGAGTGAAATGTTAAAAAATAGCAAGTTTCAGGCAAAGTGGTTCAAAGCATAGGCTCCCGGCTTCCGCCTCAGGAGTTACAATTATGGCAATTGGGTGCGTGTGCAGTGCAGGATGCCTTTTATCCCTCACTGTGCGCACAACAACTAGCCCGCTGCCTGCTCCGTTACCCCCAAGATGGCGGCGGTTATCGGCGGCAGTCTTCGGTGCAGCCCAGCGTCCCCTGATCAGCTCCTAGTCGTCTGTACAGGTAGGCTGAGAGCAGCGTGATGATGTAGAAAATTAGTGAGTTATAAATGTACGTTTAAGTTCTGTAGGTAGAGGCTTTAGATTTTTAGTAGGTTTAGCACCCCATCAATATCTTCCCAACCAAATTCAACAGATCTTTCTCTACATATGCATGATCCAAATCATTTACACACCTTCTGGTCAAGTAGAACGCTCTTTTCATGTGTCCACACACAGAATAGGACGTTGGTGGAATGTCACTTAGTAAGACTAATGAACAAGTTACTTAACTTTGGTAACGATATATCTGTAAGAAACAATAGTTAGTTATAGATTCCTTGCCTTAGAATTACCCCCAAGTGTCAGACTGGATCTGGAAAGTTTTTTCGTCAGCAGTATCTCTGCGCGTTGGAAGGTAGCGTCGGTCGGCTCCACATCTGTCGTTGGCGTCGTGGTCACTGGGATGTCGTTGTAGTCACTTAGATGCCACCCTCGCATGCTGATGCCAGTTCTGCACACAACTTTCCGCGCTAGAAACGCAGAGCCATGCAAGACACTGACCACTGGTGCACAAAACTAGGGCCCTGAAAGGATGTCCTTAACCGCAGAAATCAGTTCGCAGAACGGGGAGGATGGGTGGGGCGGTAAGGAATCTATAACTAATGTTTCTTACAGATCTATCGTTACCGAAGGTAAGTAACTTGTTCATCTGAAAGAAACACGTTCATTATAGATTCCTTACCTTAGAATAGATACCTCAGCAAATCCAACCTCGGTGGTAGATCTGCGAACCAAGATCACACCCGGAGGTATTGGAGAACAGAACAGGCAAAGTCTCTCCGGACTTGGCTGTCCAGACAGTAGTGTTTGGTAAACGTGTGTAGTGATGCCCACGGAGCTGCCTGACAGATGTCATGTAGAGGAACTCCTCTACCCAAGGCCGTAGAGGCTGCCGTCGCCTGGTGGAATGGGCACACAGCCCCACTGGAGGATCCTTCTTTGCTAAGGAGTAGCAGGTATTGATACACAAAACGCCCCATCCAGAAATGGTCAGCTTGTTTAGGGCCCGACCTTTCTTGGCGTCCACGTAGCCAACAAAGAGTTAGTGGTCCACCCAGAACTGTTTGGTGCGATCCAGATAGAAAAAAAGCACCCAATTTGTGTCCAGACGGTGGAGCCTCTCTTCCTCTTTTGAAGGATGCGGAAAGAAGGTGGGCAAAGTGAGGTTTGCCTGATGTGGAAGGTAGTGCCCAACTTGGACAGGAAAGATGGACGAGTCCTAGGAACTCCTTTGTCCGGATGGACAGACAGAAAAGGAGGCTTGGATGAAAGAGCCTGGAGCTCACTCACTCTTCTGGCAGATGTGATGGCTACCAGGAATGCAGTTTTAAGAGTTAAAAGTCTTAGAAGACAGTTGTGAAGTGGCTCAAAGGAAGCACACATTAAGTAGGTCAAGACCAGATTCAAGTCCCACTGGGGCATAACGAAGGAAATAGGAGGAAAGAGATGAGTTATGCCCTTCAGGAAACGATTAACCACCGGGAACTTGAAAAGTGAAGGGTGAGCTGGAAGCCGAAGGAAAGCAGAGATGGCCAAAAGATAGCCCTTGATAGTGCCCAGAGCTGGGCCAAAGAAAGAAGAAACAAGAGAACCTCAGAAAGAGGGGCAGAAAGGGGATCCACAGCCTTTGCTGTGCACCATGCCACGAATTTGTATTGCGTATACAGTCTTGGTGGAGGGACGCCTGGCTGCCAAGATTACATTGCAAACTTCGGGGGGGGGGGCAGGTCAAAAGACGTTAACTGCCGCCGCTCAATCGCCACGAAAGGAGGTAGAGGCTGGACAGGTTCGGGTGGAGGACCGTCCCCTGCTGCTGCAACAGATGATCCTCCCGAAGGTGCAGTCTGATCGGAGGATCGATGGCCATGTTGAGCAGCTCTGGATAACAGACTCTTCGTGCCCAATCCGGAGCCACAAGAATTACTTTGGCTCGGTCACTCTTGATCTCCTTCAGCACACTGGGCAGAAGTGGTATAGGGGGGAAAAGACCGCAACTCCACTCACGACGAAAAGCATCGCCTAGCAAGTGCCGCCTTGGAAATTCCAACATGCAGAATTGCTGACATTGCGCGTTCTCTTCGGTGGCAAATAGATCTAACCAAGGCTCTCCCCGCTGTCGAAAGAGACCTTGCACCAGCTCCGAGTGAAGATGCCATTCGTGATCCATCATGCACCTGCGGCTGAGATGGTCCGCCCTGTCTTGGTTCATGAGCCACCGCTGCAATTTTCGTGCAGTGCCCTCCGAGATCTGGACGCAATCGGACAGATTCCCCTGATGCTGCGCCCACGTGAACTTCAGGTCCCACTGCAGAGCCCGCATATGCCACCTGGCATGATCGACCAGCAGGATGCAGGAGGCCATGAGGCCCAGCAGCCTAAAGGTCATCCTGTGTAGGGAGGACGTCTTTCTATTAAAAGATCCTGGACTACCACTTGTAAATCTCGGCTATATCCCAAAAAGGTTTTATTTGCCCTTATTGGTGCTTCTCTCTGGGTTCCTCTTTTTTATACTTTGGCAGAACCACTGATTTGGAATTTTTAAATTGTTCCAAATTGTGAAATGGGTGATTCCAGCTCGACGTCCTTCCTTCTACCGGCTAAAGCACCTCTGTCAGGAGGTTAGTCCTGCCGCCACCGTAAGAAGCTCGAGGTTGAGGGCCTCGGCCACCCTATGCAACACCACTGCGTTGTTGTATAGGATTTTAGGACCCTAGTGTAATTTTCCTGAGTCATGCCCTTATATAGGTATAAATCACCCTACCCTTATATAGGCATGGAAATCATAACCATATTTAGACATAGCTCATGCAGTCCAAATACGGCATGGCTACTTCCACTAGTTCCGAAAATCCACACCGATTTCTTGGAAAACTCGCCTTTAGCAAGTCAGGGACTTCCTCTTGCTTGAATATTGATTTGTCAAAGAACTCATGGAGTTTTCAAAGAACTGAGACTCTTTGATGACGTTATTATGTCCAACCTTACGTCAAACTCGACACCTTCAAGGTATAAATATGCCCACACTTGCCCTAGCAAAGACACAGTGGTTTGGAGCAGTTTGACCATCTACTTGCCCGACGCAGCTCGCTACAGCAAGTGCCGAAGGAAGCTGACGCTCCAGCAGACGCACTGAGAGAGCCGCTGTCTTTTCTCTTGCCGAGTAATCCGGCTCCAGTGTTTCCAAGCTACCCTTGCGGGGTCTTGGGAAATCGAGTCCGGAGACAGAAAGATACTAGACCTCCTTCATTCTAAACCAAAGTACGGAGCTGATTAGACCCTAAGAGAAATCTTGGATAGATTCTTGGCATAAAGAATACTAAACCTATGCTACATCACACTTACTTCTTCCCTCGTACTAGACCCAGGTTAGGTACATCGGGGTAGGCGTATTTTAGAAGCACCAGTTGAGTACTTTTTAGTCTTCATTTATTCATGTATGTATTCTATGTATTTTATGGCTTAGAAACCATAGCATGCTTTTACAGTATTATTTCATAATACTCTTCTTGCTGTACGCATTATACTTTGCAGCCAGTATTACGATTGTAGCAGTTCATCTCTTCTGCATGAGAAAGAAGACTGTTCAATAAATACTTTTTATTGAAAACGCCTGCCTCTCTATTTTCTCTTTACCTCGTGTGAAACGAAACATGCACGATTGACTGAGTAAAATATCTATCTATTGTTTCCAAGACTCTGAAGATACGTTTTATCTTGGGGAAACAAAGTTGTCATGTTTATGCGGTTGTCAGAAACAAATCCCTTCTTGTTTATTCAAGAACGTTTCTAGTGACCTCTGAGCTAGCTGGCACTCACAATTAAGTCTAGTATACTAAATAGAGACCTAGTCGACCTCAGTCCTACGTCTAATCTATAGTATATATTATTCCAATGCACAGAGCCTATTGGGAATATAGGAACTACACTACAGGGTATGACGCTCCCTCCTCCGTAGCCACGGAAGGAGGAGACAACAAGGACGTCAGTAGATATGTCAAGACCACTGGCATCCCCCAGTTTCTCTCTCCAGTCCTGCTTAGATCAAATCTGATCAGTTAAAGGGTCACCTGACCCCTCCCAGTACTCCTCGTCAGGTTGCCAGTCTGGCCGAAAATGGACCCTAGGAGTGAACAGGGGCCAAAAACCCCACTCTGCGTCTGATCCGCCGTCAGGCAATGTCGGTCCGGCTCCACGTCGGGATGGAGGCCAGGGGTCGACGCCGGCCGGGGACACGACTGGCGTCAGTTGGAGTGCCAGAGGAAGCGACGCCGGTGAAGGCGTAATAAGGTCAACCGGCGCCGATCCGGATCCAGGCCTTGATCCAAGGGGGGCCTGCTGCGCCGTGGCTGGAGCTGGCGTAAGAGAAGACCTAGCCCCCCCCCCCCAACTGAGTCTGAGGCCCAAAGGTGCGTCGGCGGGTTCGGGCCGCCCAAAGATGGCATGCATCGCCTAATAAAACATACAAAGCTGGGCAGAAGTCGCTCTGGGTCTCGGAAAGGCCGGAGTCGACTCTTTGGGCTCTGCGCGCTGAGCCGCGGGAGGGGCACCGTCCGCATCCCTAGTCGCGTCAGCTGACCGATGGGGAGAAGTTTAAGAGCGCTGATGCTTCTTTGACTTATTTTTGTACTTCGACTTACCAGACCGCGAATGCACAGACTTTGATGACTTCGACGAGTGGTGATGGCTCCTCGCCCCTGGAGTCTCCGTCCCGAGCCTGCAGCCTTTGTTCCCTACCGGCCGATAAAGGCGGTGGTATTGTCATACAAAACACAAGTGACTATGAAAAAACCTGTGAAGATCTTCTAAATGACAACAGGAATTATACCCCATTGATGACTGATCCCTCTACTGACCTGACTAAAAGGATCACTGCTTTAGTCAAACAAGCTGAAGATAATGGACACATCTCTAAAAATGAAGCAGAATTTCTGAATACCAATGATAACATCATCCCATACTTTTACACACTACCCAAATTACATAAAAACCGTCTACCACCACCAGGTCGCCCAATAGTATCCGGTATTGGATCACTTCTGGAACCTCTCTCAAGGTTCTGTGACCAATTCTTAAAGCCTCTGGTACAGACAACTCCTTCCTATCTGAGAGATACTAAAAGTCTACTACGTCTCCTGGCAGACATCACATTCGAGGTTAACTCAGTCACGCTAGTGACCTTGGATGTTGAAAGCCTATACACAAGCATCCCCCAGGACGATACCATCAAAGTCCTGGGTAAGGCACTGGACTCAATCGAATGGGAATATCAAACACCGAAAAAATTCATTATTGATTGTGCAACAATAGCACTCAAAGAAAATGTTTTCTCTTTCAAGGATAAGCTGTTCCTCCAATGCTCAGGGACCTCGATGGGCAGTACCTTTGCCCCTAGTGTGGCTGGGCTGTACGTGGCAGAGTTTGAAGCCCAGCACATTCTTCTCCCAACTGCGAAATTTGGTTCGTCAATGCTTTTATGGAAGCGTTACATTGACGACATCTTGCTGTTATGGATAGGCAGTGAGAGTAATCTGGAAGCCTTTCTGACGTGGATTAACACCCTAGACAACAATCTGAGATTTACCAACACCACAAGTAAAACTGATATTGTCTTCCTGGATGTACTAATTACGATATCTGGCACATGTCTAACCACAAAAACTCATCATAAGCCAACAGCAAAGAACAATCTATTAGAATTCAGCAGCTTTCATCCGCGCCCCCTAAAAGAGAACCTTCCTTATGGGCAATACCTTAGGTTAAGACGTAATTGTAGTACTATTACTGACTTCAAGGAACAAGCCTCCAGCCTAACTGAAAAACTAAAAGACAGAGGATATCCTCCTGCTATCCTTAACAAGGGCTTCAAGAGAGCTAGAAATCAGCCGAGAGAAGTCTTGCTAGAAGAAAAAACCAACAACCAAGAACTGGTACCACTCACTTGTGTGACAACATTCAATGGGCTGTCAAACTATATGAAAAAAAACCATAAACAAGCATTGGAGTATCATAAAGTCAGCAAAAAAAGACTGGGAAAAACCCATGTTTTCTTTCAAAAAAGGCCGGAGCTTAAGAGATGCCCTGGTGCACACCCGTCCAAAACAGAAGAACGACCATCAGACACCCTCAGTTACAACAGCATGGGGTCTTCCCCCCATTACAGGGCATTATCCCTGCTCAGACTGTAGCATATGCCACCTAACAGAAGCCTCAAAATCACTTTCATTGGAATCAGGAAAAATCTGGACACAAGTTGCACACACAAACTGCAATTCAAACAATGTGATATACTTAATAACGTGTCCCTGTTCCTTACGCTACATCGGCATGACAACAAGAAAAGTGAAACAGCGCATTGGTGAGCACCGGAGTAATATCCGATGCAAAAAAGCAACAACTAAACTGAGCCGACACTATTTGGAACATAACCATACTCCGAATGATATGAAATGGACAATAATTGAAAAAATCACTGGCACCACAAACATCCCTAGCAGACTCTTTGAGAAAGAACAGCGGTGGGTGTACCGTCTAGGTACCAACATCATTGGGCTCAATGATGATATCCCGTGGAATACAGTACTAAACTGATACACCCCCTCATACTAATGTATGCTAGGTCACTAATAATTCCCGTAAAGTAAAAAAATGAGAAATCCATTAGAAATGAGTACCTTGAAGAATCGTCTGATCAGTAGCGCACAATTTAGATCTGTTACTAGAAACTCACATTCTGGTGTTAAATATTAAAAATGGACTCTTAGATCCCCATGAATATATACATTTAATCAGTGAATATTGAGTTTATTTCACTCTGCGCTCCCATATATGCTGATATCTGCAGATCATAACCAAATAAGGAAGCCAAGACAAAATGATTTCCACTCATGATTAAATCGAATGTATTTCGAGCAGCCAAGAAACACTCGATTGTTTCATGCTGTTTTGTATTTACATCCCCGATGTCATTGATTGGCTCATTGATTCAAGCCTCCCTTTGGAGACATAACGTAATGTTCCACATGGAAACGAGCGCAACCAAGCCTCGTTTTCATCGAACCCCGCCCACGGGAAAAACACCCTGGCCTCGACCGGGTGCAGCCACGCCCACCCGGAAGAGCGCCAACAACGTTACACAGCCTTTTTAAACGTCCCCACCGGCCCCGCTCTCCATCTTCGGGGTCCAGTTGAGGAAGTACGAGGTGTACAAGTGGGCTGCGAGTGCTGAGGGCGTGAGTAATGCTGCAATGACGATCGGACTGAAACCACGCAATGAAGCTAAGTTGAACGCGATTCCGAATGTTTTCTAGCCTATTTTCTTTATTCTTAGGATGTGCCAGGGACACTCCAACCCCCCTCCTGAGACCCATGGTGCAGATAGCGCCAAACCTTAAAGTGAGATGTGTTCTTTTATATCAAACTTACGTGTGTGGGTCACAGACTCTTTGTCCATTGATCCTCTGAAACACTTATACCACGTAATTTTAATCCCCTGCAAGCCACTCACGGCTTTTTTAAATCACTATTGTCACTACACTTCCCAGAACTAGATTTATCATCCCTAGAGGGTTTGCGGATGGTGTTTAAGTCTAGCAGTTAGTCTGGGAACACATTTGCTGCCACTGATTTGGAGCACCATGAACAGAAAGGCGCTATGGCATAGCCCTACAAATAATTGTTTGTCTTATATGTCTGTCCGTCGTCTTGTTCCACAGGTGCCGAGACACTCCACAACTAGGAGTGATTTTTCGGAATGAGCATTTCGCTCTTCCAATTTTTATGCACTTTAAACACTTTTTTCATTAATTTTTCACTTTCACGCCCCCAGGTTAGGGTGGACGATTAGAGAGTCCATACCGCCGGGGTTTATCATTGTCCTGACGAATGCCTAGGTAAAATAAAACCAATACTAAGGCTGAAACATGTTGACTAAGTTAAATCTGAATTAAACCATCCATTACCTTTGGCTTTATAATTCAGACACATAGAACCCTTTTATTTGTGTCCTAGGGATCATTAATAAACTTTTTTAGATACCCTTTAGACACTTTTAAGTTTAATTTAACCTCTCAACACACCCATCACACAATACCAGCTCCGCAGTCTCCTGGCGTCGCAGCACACCGAAGAGGCATTAGGTCTCTTCGGTGGGGCCCGATGATGAAGCATGACACTGACTAAGTCGGTGTGTGAGGGCTTTCTTCTCAAACCCAAATAGGGTGCGAACTCCTCGAGTCTTTTGGCTCCATCTAAGTGGCTTATAAGAGACATTAACCTCTCCTTTTGTTTATTGACATATTATTGGGGATTAAGAGAGTGTTCCTGTACTTCCCTACCTCTCCCATTGTTTTTTGTGCCTTTGTTCCCTCTTCAAGATCCTCATTGGATAACACTGAGCACCCAACGGCTCAAAAGCACCCTGCACCCAGCCGCCCGAGTGCCGCTGGCTGTGACCCCTTTGTCCTATCCTACTTCCCCCCTTGCCCTGAGCAAGTGACCAGGAGCCCAGCTCCTAGAGCCGCATGGCCTGCTAGCCAGCAGCCACCAACCGAAGGTCCCCTTTCCCTCATTGGGCCTACCTACCTCTGCACCCGGCCGCCCCTGTGCCGCTGGGACTGAACTAACTGTACTCACCTGACCCTGGGGGACCCCTGTGTCTATACCCAGAACCTTAACTTCACCAACCAAGTACTCACCTGGAAACCGGTAACTCACTTACCTGCCATTGGATAACATTGACCCATTTTTGACTCGAAAATTGTCTAAGTGTGAAGTTTTGAAAACTGAAAATATTCCTATAAAATCAGCCAAAGTTCGAATTCCAAAGTACTCACCTGCGATCAGGGGAGAAGCCAGTACTGAACCTTTCAGCCCAGTACTGAACCGCAAAAGTAATCCCTAGCGGATTTACTAGTAATCTGTATTTTCTCCATAGGAACCCATTGTCTGCTTTTCTATGAAATTTCTTCTAAGTGTCTACTTTTGAAAACTGCAAATATTCTTTAAAAATCGTACGAAATACTGAAACGCAATTACCTACCTGTTTTGAGCTAAGCCCCACGTGCTGGCCCTAGGAGACCAGTGCTGGGTTACAAAAGTAACGCGATCGTACTTTACCTGCAACCTGAATTTCTTCCCATTGAATAACATTGTCAGATTTACATTGAAAAGTTTCTAAGTGTGAACTTTTAAAACAGCTTTATATTCATGGAAATTCATCACAGTAACTAAAACGTTTTTGCTAATCTGGTTTCAGCTTAGACCCCAGGACTGAACCTAAGGTCTGGTCCTGGAAGTACCAAAGTAATCCATAAAGTAATCAACTGTCCTTAGCTGTGAAAAAACCATTGAGCTCAATGCTAGAGTGTGTTTCAGAACTGTGTTGCTCACTATCTATCCTGTAATTATTGTGTGCACAAACTTCATTGCTCCTTTGCAAAGCATTTACAAGACCACGAGGACGTCCCCCCGGCGACTGGGACCCGAAGTTCAGTGCCCAAAGACCCTCCTCGACGAACCAGCTGACGCCTGCAGACTCAGAACCAGGGGCCACCCCAACCGCAACCAGCCGAGGGTAAGCTTTTCCGACACCCAAAGACACCCCTGCACCCGGCGCCCCGCGGCCTCCTGTGCCTCCCTTTGGGGTACCTACCTGTGCTCCATCATCCCAACTTACCTCTCGAAGTGCTGGTCGCCCCTGGAGAGTCACCGTCCCTGAGCCTGCAGCCTTTATTCCTCTTTCAAGATCCTCATTGGATAACATTGAGCGCCCGGCGGCTCAAAAGCACCCTGCACCCAGCCGCCCGAGTGCCCCTGGCTGTGACCTCTTTGCCCTATCCTACTTCCCCCCCCTTGCCCAGAGCAAGTGACCAGGAGCCCAGCTCCCAGAGCCGCGTGGCCTGCTAGCCTGCAGCCACCAACCGAAGGCCTCCCAGCACCATATATTCTTAAATATATGGTGCTGGGAGATATTACCAGATTTAAATCCCACTGAGGAACAATAAAAGGAGTAGGAGGGAACTTATTTGTGAGGCCCTTCAGAAATCTCAAGACCACAGTAGATTTGAAGAGACGGCTGGTCCGGCAAACAGAGAAATGCCGACAATGCCGAAAGATAGCCCTTCACCGTAGCAACAGCAAATCCTTGCTGCGTTAAAGAACGAGCAAACTGTAGTATATCAGATAAATGGGCTTTCAAATGGTCAACAGACTTCTCCCCACTCCAAGAGACAAATTTAGCCCATCTGTAAGAATAAATGGACTTAGTGGAGTCACGCCTAGCTGATAAAATGACATCCACCACATCGTGAGGGAGAGAAAAGGAGTTCAGGTTACCCCGTTCAATCTCCAAGCATGAAGGTGTAATGTCTGGAGGTGGGGGTGTAGAACCTGCCCCTCCATTTGAGAGAGGAGATCTGCCCTCAACGGGAGACGGAGCGGCGGGCGAGAGGAGAGGTGGAGAAGATCCGTCTACCACACCCTTCTTGGCCAATCCGGGGCGACCAATATAACTTGGGCCCGGTCTTGGCGAATCTTCCTCAGAACCCGAGGAATCTAAGGTATGGGAGGAAACGCGTAAAGGAGTCGCGAGTCCCAACTCAACTGAAACGCGTCCCCCAAGGCTCCCTGCATCGGAAACTGGAGGCTGCAGAATGAGGGGAAGTGAGCATTCTCGCGAGTGGCGAACCGGTCCACCTGAGGAGTCCCCCACGTCCGAAAGACGTGACGAACCACCTCCCGGTGAAGCCTCCTGCTCGTGGTTGGCCGAGAACTGCCGACTGAGACTGTCTGCTCGCACGTTCAGAACTCCGGCCAGATGATTTGCCATCAGACAAATCAGGTGGTCCTGAACCCAGGACCAGAGGCGCTGAGCCTCTCTGCAGAGACACTGCGACCCCACTCCTCCCTGCTTGTTGATATACCACATTGCGGTCGTGTTGTCTGTCAGGACTTGCACCGACAGACCGCGAAGGGAAGGGAAGGGCGGAAGGCCTTGAGCGGCAAACGTATCGCCCGCAATTCCAGAAGGTTGACGTGAAGCAACCTTTCTTCTGGAGACCAAAGACCCTTGACCTCCAGATCCCCCAGATGAGCACCCCACCCTAGAGTGGATGCGTTTGTTATCACTGTGGCCACCGGAGGAGGTAGATGAAAAGGCTTTCCCTGAGACAGATTGCCTTCCACACCCCACCAAGACAGATCGAACGCAGTTTCTCTGGAGATCCTCACAGATTCCCTGAGATCTCCGTTGTGTTGATACCACTGCCTGCGGAGGCACCACTTGGCGCTCTCATGTGCCAGCGTGCATGGTTGACCAACAGAATGCAGGAAGCCATCAGACCGAGCAGGCGAAGGACCTTCAGGACTGGAACGACCGCTCTATTGTAGAATAAAGGAATCATTTCCTGTATATCGCGAATCCTTTGAGGTGGAGGGAATGCACGACATACAGTTGTGTCCAGTACAGCACCTATGAACAGGTTGTGCTGGGAGGGCACCAGGTGAGACTTCGGTACATTTATCGAAAAACCCAACCGGTACAACAACTGAGTTGTCTCCTGCAGATGCTGGAGCACCTTCTCTGACGACTCTGCCTTGATCAGCCAGTCGTCCAAATAGGGGAATACTGGAATCCCCGACCTTCTGAGATGTAATGCCACCACCGCCATCACCTTGGTGAAGACTCGAGGCTCAGTAGTAATTCCAAAAGGAAGGACCGCAAACTGATAGTATTGCGATCCCACCGTAAAACGGAGATACTTCCTGTGCGACTTCAGGATTGGGATGTGGAAATACGCATCCTACAAGTCGAGCGACACCATCCAGTCTTCTTCCAGCAGCGCTTGAAGTACCTGTGCAAGGGTGAGCATCTTGAATTTCTCTTGTTTCAGATAGAGATTCAAGATCCTGCGATCCAGCATTGGACGAAGCCTGCCATCCTTTTTGGGTATCAGAAAATACCAGGAGTAGCATCCCTGACCCCTATCCTGCTCTGGGACCACCTCTATCGCACCCTTTCTTAACAATGTCAGCACTTCCTCCTGTAGAAGTAACAGATGTTCCTCTGTGCAAAAACCTTAGCAAGGAGGGTAATTGGGAGGGAATTCCCAAAAGGGAAGGGCATACCCATTTTCTACGAGATTGAGAACCCAAAGATCTGATGTAACCGATTCGCAATCTCGTAGAAAGTAGGTAAGCCGACCCCTCACCGGACCCACATGATCCTGAATGGCAGATCTAGGGCTGCTTTTCTGTGGCTGGGGGGTTGGAGGAGGTAGAGGAGGAAGAGGCTTGACTACCTCGAGGCCGAGCCCTTTGTTTTCTCCTATAAGACCTGTACAAGGGATTCTGCTGCTGCTGCTGCTGCTGACCTTGCCGATAGTTGCGAAAGGAAGAGCGTCCAAACCCTCTGAACTTCTTGGCCGAAGAACCTCTGATTTGAAGCCCTAAAGATTTGGCAGTAGCCCTGCTGTCTTTAAATCTTTCTAAGGCTGTATCAGCCTTTTTGCCAAAGAGACCAGATCCATCGAACGGCAGATCCAGCAAAGCAGTTGAACATCTGCTGAAAAGTCTGAAGGTTTCAGCCAAGCCGATCTCCTTGTGGCAACCGCAGTGCCCATGATACGTGCCACAGAATCTGCAGTGTACAGTCCACTTTGTATTACTTGGCGTGCCGCTGCCTGTGCGTCTGATAACTCCGCAAAATCCTTCCTGCTATCATCAGGAATCTAAGGAGCCAAAGAACGCATTGTATCCATATGGGCATGTACATACCTCCCCATAAGGCAAGTGGCATTAGTTGACTTCAACGCCATACTCGCAGAGGAGAAGGTCTTTTTAGCCACCTGATCTTGTTTTTTGGCATCTTTATCACCAGGCACCTGAGGAAACGCAATCACAGTCTTTTTGGAACAGGCTGCTTGTATGACCAGACTCTCAGGAGAAGGATGAGACGTCAGAAAAGAAGGGTCTTCAGGCGCAACCCTGTACCTTCTCGCCACACTTTGAAACCGCCAGTGCTGATAGTGGCTTTTTCCATACCTCCATAATAGGCTCCGTTAAGGCCTCATTAAACGGAAGCAATGGTTCCACCACAGAGCGGGGTGAATGTAAAACCTCCGTTAGCAGATTGGACTTAAACTCCACTGTAGGTAAAGTCAATTGCAGAAGTTCCGCTGCCTTCCTCATCACCACATGATAAGGCTGGTCGTCCTTTGAAGGTGCATCAGAACCAGATGGTAACTCCCCCTCTGGAGAAAAATCCAGGCCACTAGCATCAGCTAGATCCTCAAAACAGTCATCCTCCAGTTCACCTTCCTCCATATCAGGATGTGACTCCATATATCTGCGCTCCTCCATAAGGCGCTGTGCCTCTCTACTGGACCTCTCCTTAACACGCCTTCGCCGCCGGATCCACCAATGACTCCGACGGAGCCGGAACCGACGTCGGTATCGAATCCGATGGTCTAGTGGGTTGCCCTCGAGGTCGATCTGGAGCGGGCGACGCCGGTGCCGGTATTGCCATGGCGGCGTCGGAGCTGGCATGAACGGCATGAATGGAGCCGGAGCATAGGAGTGAGGGACTCCTAAATTAAAGGCCAGAGAACCTATGGGACCCAAAGGTGCGCCCTTGAAAAGACACCATACATAGCGTTTAAAAACGCTGATGGGTCCTGGCCCGGGGCTGGGAAAGGTGGCTGAAGACCCTCAGGCTGGTCTTGTGGAGGGTTCGGATTCGGCTCTTCGACAGGCGCAGAATCCTCATCCACATGAACTTCTTCCTCATCTCGGGCCGGGGACGGCACCAGAGACGGATTCGAAGCCCGAGTCGGCGACTGTACTTGCGACTCCGAAGGCAAAGCCTCACCTTACTGATCAGAGACATCCATCGTGACCACCTTGGAACGTACCTTCTTCGGTGACCTCGAGCCCGACTCCTTACCGGAATGACGCCGGGACTCATGTCTCTTCTTCTTATGTCTCCTCCTCGACTTCGAAGCATGGTCTGAAACGGACTTCGAAGACGACTCCTCTCGAGATCTGGATCTTGACTTCGATCTCGACCTTCTCGAACGAGATCTCGAAGATTTTCTTCCCTTGTCACCCTTCAGCTTCGCCACCAGAAGTTTGGTCTCTTTTTCCCGCAGGGCCTTCGGGTTTATCTTCCGACAAGATGAACATCCATCCACATCATGGTCAGAGCTTTAACACCATATGCAGTCCTCGTGCGGGTCCGTGATGGACATCATTTTCCCGCACTCCCTGCAGGGCTTGAAGCCGGTCTTCTTTGTCGACATCGTGTTGAAACAAAGAAGCAGAAAAGGCAACAAAGTCACTAAATAGCTACTGAGATTCCCCGAAACCGTTAGCGTCGACGACGCGGAAAAAAGGGAACTGATGACATCACGCCGGCGTGGGCCTATTGTAGTGTCTGTGACGTCAGCAGAGTCACGTGCGATGCCGTGCCTCTATGACGTCGTCCACGTCGGCGCGAAGCTACAAAAGAATTTCCGAATGTTGCTGACGCAAGGGGGATATTCACAAGGTGAGGAATCCACTGGCAGATGTATCTTTCAGAAAGTGTAATGCACTGCTTCTGCCCCTGTTCTGCGTGTGTAAATGTGTACTACTGCTGCCCCTGTTGTGCATGTTTGAATGTGTACTGCACTATCGCTGCACGGTCTGTCGCTGTCCTGCTAGTAAGAGAAGGCATCCACTGCTACTGCCAGCCTGGCACCTTCCCTGTGCACTGCAGATTAAGAACTATTCATTGCATGGCCGTCAGAGTGCCTGGCTTTGTCAAGGAGGGTCTTCTTACAGCATCGTGGCGCATTCTCGTCATTCTGCTTGTTTTTACATTTCAAATATGGGCTAGAGCTGCGGCACACCCTGTGGTTTTGTTTGAGAGGGTCTCTCTCACCTGTCTCTTGTTGTAGCGCTTCTCAACCCACGTGACAATGTCTGTGCTATATGTGACCTTTTCATCAGACCCAGATGCTGTGTGTGAGAAAGTGGCTCTATATATACTGGACCAAAGTAAGGTACAGTGTGTATAGAGTCCACCACCCCTAAAGGTATAACAGAGGTTAAAGATAGGTGTGACCTTACTCTCTAAAGTGGTAGCTTGGTCGAGCAGTAAGGCAGTACCAGAGGACAGTGTAAAGCATTTGTGGTACACTCTCAGTTAGCAAGAGGTTTCAACACACTCAAGGACTGAACTCCAGGCCAATTGTTTTTATATCAAAAGATATAGTTGTTTTATTTTTAGAGCCAACAGGTATCAAAATAGTGATCTCAGATGAGTACTTTGCAGGAAGGCAATAAACTTTGTAAACACAATGGGTACAGTGGTTGCAGTAGGCAACACAATTCTAAACACAATTTAACATTGAGATCTATGGATTTTTCTACATAAATGCAGTTAATTACTTGATAAATTACTTTCGTAATCCCAGGACTGGATCCTAGATTCAGTCTTGGGGTCTAAGCTGAACACAGTTTACTAAAAACGTTTTGGTTATTGCAATGATTTTTAAGGAATAAAAAGGTATTTTAAAAGTTGACACTTAAAAAAGTTTCAGTGAAAAACTGGCAAAGTTATCCTATGGCAGGAAATTCAAGTCACAGGTAAAGTAGGTTCTCGTTACTTTTGTAATCTAGTACTGGGCTCCTTGGTCCAGCACTGGGAAATCTACCTAAGACAGGTAAGCAATTACATTTCAGTAGTTGGCACGATTTTTAAGGAATATTTGTAATTTTCAAAAGTAGACACTTCAAAGAAAAACAGTTAATGGATTCCTATGGGAGAAAATTCAGTTATGGTTAAGTATGGTAAATAAAATACTTTTGCAGGTCAGTACTGGGCCGAAAGTTACAGTACTGGCTCCACTCCGGATTCCAGGTGAGTATTTAAAAATTCGTTACTCGGCTGATTTTATAGGAATATTTTAGAGTTTCAAAACTTCACACTTAGAAGATTTTTCGATTCAAACCAGTCAATGTTATCCTATGGCAGAAAAGTGAGTTATCGGTTTCCAGGTGAGTACTCGATTGGTGAAGTTAAGGTTCTGGGCATAGACTCAGGGGTCTCCCAGTGTCAGGTAGGTACAGTTGGTACACCCTCAGCAGCACAGGTAGTTAGGCCCAATGTTATCCAATGAGAGGCAGGGGGCCTTCGGTTGGTGGCTGCTGGCTAGCAGGCCACGCGGCTGTGGGAACTGGGCTCCTGGTCACTTGCTCAGGGAAAATGGGGAAGTAGGATAGGGCACAGGGTGCACGGCCAGAAGCACTCGGGCGGCTCGGTGTAGGGTGCTTTTGAGCAGTCAGGCACTCAATGTTATTCAATGGGAAAGGTAAAAAGGGAACAAAGGCTGCAGGCTTGGGGACGGGGATTCTTCAGGTGCGACCACCACTTCGAGAGGTAAGTTGGGATCTTGGAGCAGAGGTAGGTACCCCAAAGGGAGGAACAGGGAGCCGCAGGGGTGTCTTTGGGCGTCGGGAAATCTTACCCTCGGCTGCTCGCGGTTGGAGGGGTCCCTGGTTCTGAGGCTGCAGGTGTCGGCTGGTTCGTCGAGGAGGGTCTTTGGGCACTGGACTTCGGGTCCCAGTCGCCGGGGGGACGTCCTCGTGGTCTTGGATCACTCGGGCACGGCTGAGCTCGGCAGGTGCAGAGTGGGTTGGTCTTGTGCTTCCTGGCTGGCACCAGGAGTATGGTTGTTGAAGCAGAGCCTCTGCTTATGGGAGTACCAGTCTTTAAGAGGGTCACAGCAGGCAGCCTAGCTGGGATTGGGCAGGGCTCCCTATCTTCAAGATGGCCGGAGCCCGGGGTCGTGCTTCACCATGCCTCTCCCACCTGAGGGGTGGGGTTGGCACAGGCTGGCACCCCCCCTTCCTGACGTAGGCTTTCCCGCCAGTCTTCCTGCCAGAGTGGGGGTTAGAACTGGTGGGGGCCAGTTGATGAGTACAGCAAATGGTCTGGAGAAGCTCACAGAGGCGGCATGCCTTTGAAGCTTCCCCCTGCCCATCCTGGGGGAGGACACCTAGCACTTCGCCCAGGATGTGCATTGTTGCAGGCCCAGGAGAGTCCAGCAACATGTCTGCTGTGTGGCAGCCTCGGCAGCCACTCAGACCAGACGTGGATTGTAGGTTAGGTTTTTAGGGGGCATCTCTAAGATGCCCTCTGGTGCATTTTACATTAAATCCCACACTGGCATCAGTGTGGGTTTAATGTGCTGAGAAGTTTGGTACCAAACTTGTCAGTCTTCAATGTAGCCATTATGGTGCTGTGGAGTTCGTAATGCCAACCTCCCAGCACCATATACTCCTAATGGCATCACTGCACTTATAGGGCTCAAGAATGGCCTGGGTACTGTAGGGGCACAGGGCTCATGCACCTGTGCCCACACCACTGACATAGGACACCCAGCTAGAGGGGTGACTGAGGTATGCCAGGGCAGTAGGTCTTGTGAGCATGGCACACAGGGATGTGTGCCATGTCGACTCTTTGTTTAGTTCTGTACTTAGACACTCAGCCTGCAAAGGCAGTGTGCGGGTGTCAGGGTACAGGGCCTCTAAGGGTGGCACAATAAGTGCTGCAGTCCTTAGGGGTCTTCTCTGGTCACCATGCCCTGGGTACCTAGGGTACCATTTACTAGGAGCTGACAGGTGGCCAGAGATGCCAATTGGATTTTAGATTCAGGAACACAGGCCCTGAGTACCTTGTTGGCAGGAGCCCAGGGCACACTCAGTCAAAGCACATCAGCAGTTCAGCAAAAAGTGGGGGCATACCAATTCAAGAAAGATGGCACTTTCTCACACTGTGCTCGACAAGAAGTCTGTGCCGATGCAGTAAACGCCGTGCCTGCTCTGAGAGTGACGGTTAATTTAACTGCGCGTATTCTTTGTATAGTGGTGACGCGCGTGCCCCGTGCTGCCGTCTAGTGCTGTGTTGCAGCACTAGAGTGCATTGGTGATCTTGCCCGGCCCTACTTCTGTGTGCTGGGTTGTAGTGAAGCGCTATCCCCAACTTGACAAATAACTGGGCATGATGCACAGCACTGCACTGGGGATGCTGCAGTGCACTGCTGCTAGCGCTGTGTGCCGCAATATAAAGAGCTATAGCGCTGTCAGGGAGAGCCCAGATGGGGGCCGAGCGCCGCCTACCCGGGTGCTTGGCCCGAGCATGAAGAGGAGACAGGGTCCAGCCATGGCGGGGTTAATAAACACCTCACGCCCTCCCCTCTACAGGATGACGTGGAAAGCGTCAGCCGAGACAATCAATCGCAGCCACAGGAGGTGGAGAAAAGGAGCCTCTCGCAGGAAGACGGGGAGAGTCCGGAAGTCGGGGGAAGTAGAAGATACCGAAGCAGAGGACCTCAGGAGGAAGCAGAAGCTACCACTGGATCCGGAGGAGGGGAGCCCGTGGTTTGACGACTCCACCAACACCGCCGCAGAAGAGCAGGATACGTGGAGTGAGGAGTGGTGGACACCCCCGGGAGACGCGCACTTGCCACCGTAACTCTGGAGACTTACGGCTCTGGCGGTGAGTAGACAATCACCGTGGGAGTAACTACAAGGGGGAGGGAATGGGCATTTCAGTCGGGGCAGACCACGGTTCATAACCAAACCACCCTGATGGTTATGAACGGAGCCTTGACTAAATCGCTCCACGTGCATGCAACCAAGAAGTATTTCTCGATCTGAGTCTCGGGCACTTTGCGGGCAGATTGCTCCTATTCTTTTAGTTCTTCATCATTTAAAGAAAACATCGATAACGGTGACGTGGTGTGAGCAGTTCACACGAAACCTGCATTCTTTTCTTTTAGGCACATGTTTCTTTCTCTTTCCCGGGGCAACCATAAAATGCCCTATTCCCTAAAAAGAGCACAAGAACGCTAACCCATCTGGATTATTTACCTCTATTCTTTAACCTATTTTCTCCATCCCTGCACGTCCCTCCCTCACCTGTCTCACTATCGTTTTCAATGTACAGCACAAACGACACCAAAGGAAGGTGAAGGGTAGTACAGAGGGAACAAAACAGACGGGAATACTTACCGCCACTATTATTTGTTTTCCTTCCGAGTATCCTGGAGAACCACCACTGCCAGTGTGGAGGAGGCCAAGATTCAAGGGCGGAGGCTGTGTATTGACGACGGTGCAATCCTACTTTCAACCTGACGAACTGTACCAACAGAGCAAGACCCCAACACCCCATTCACCGATTATCCTTGGTCAACTGTCCTATATGGAAACTACTTCAATAAAGATTTGGTCACAATTATTCACCCTATACGGCCTCCTAGCTTTTATTTCCGACCCTCCCTTCGACAAGCGCATTGATGATTGTGCCCTGTCTCACAGCTCTGGGCTGGGTTGTAGTGAATTCTTATTCCCAGAAAGACTGACAGAGCTGAGGATGATGTACAGCACAGCACTGGGAGGGTGCTGCAGTGCTCTGCCGTCTAGTGCTGTGTGGTGTAACACAAAGTACCATAGTGCCCTGTCTCACAGCTGTATGCGGAGTTGCAGTGAAGCAGCATCCCTAGAGCTCTACAATTAATTAAAGACTGTGCGCAGCACTGCACCAAGGGACGCTGCAGTGCGCTGCCATTGCCTGCGCTGCAGTGCACGTGGTTGTTTTGGGGAATGGCCGAGCATTGACCTCCATGCTGTGCTGTGAGTGGTTGTGCACCCGGCCAGCAGGAGGCAGGGCATCAGTGCACAAATTAACACGTATCGGTCAGAATCGAAAGTTGTGTCTAAAGACAGCTGACACCGGGAGGGGGGAGGACTACCAGCATCGATATATTTGTTTATTCGAGACGCTGTCTTTCAAACAGTAAAAACTCAAAAAACCCAACATACAGCATCACATAGTTTTACAACATTTCATAATACAACAGAAAATCCTTTTATAGAATACTTTCACTAAATTTCACATATAGCACAGATCGGTTACATTGGCAGACAACTCAGCAGCAGGTCTTTAAATGATGCTCACGTCGTTTATGGACATTAACAATCTTGCTAGGATACAGAAAACAAAGTGCCAACAATATAGATCTAATACTATATTTTTTTGTAAATCGGCTTGAAAAATTATTGTCGCAAAGTTAACAAGATAAACAAGCTCTCGGCATTGCGCAAAAGCAACCGCTTGTTTATAATTGCATTGCGCTTTCACTTTAAGTGAAAGCGCGATGCAAAAATTAACACATGGCTGCCTTTTGCGGCCCGTCATGGGAAGTGAACGCCTGTTTACAGGGCGGACAGAAGATGTGCACGCGGGGACTGGCTTTACTGGCGGTGAAAAAAAAAGTCCTCAGAGTGTCACACCGCCAGTACATCATCCAATCCCAGAGTGCACGCTTTGGAATCCGTATCGATTCCAAAAGGCCCTCCCCATGGCGAGAGCAGCGCATGCGCGCTGCTAACGCCAGACGAGACCTCATAAAGGAGCAAATTCTTACCTTGTTTTCGGATGCCCAATCAGCTCCTTGCAGAAAACCCCACCAAATACCTGGAGATTTCTTTTTGCCTGCGAAAAAACTATTTGCTATAGTGCATGAGGAACCAAGTGAGCAGCACCAAAAAAGGCATGTTGCTAGAAATGTTCTCCCCTCATGCAACCTACTCCCCCTCTCTCCAGAATTTCTGGTGGGTCCTTCTTATTGACTGCATCTGCTGCTGCTGTGTTTGCGCACCTGTCTGCATGGGCATCTGCTCACCAAATATCTACAGACCAATATAATCCCTGTGTGTTTACAGATCAAGAACGAACCAGCAATCTTTGTTGATGTGCCTAAATTCAAGGAAGGCTTCAGCTACGTTGCCAATAACTGCTCCCGGCACTGGATGGTGCTAGGAGTAGAGATGGCAGCGGAACAAGTACAGGTCTTGATGAGAGAAATTGCTAGTCTGAAGGCTGAAATCGCTGGAGATTCTACCCTAACGCACACCAAGGACGCTCTGGGACGCCTTGAAACAACTTTGAAAGAGTTTGAGACAAACACACAGATGAAGAAACTAGAGAAATTATCTAGAGACATCCGATACTACAACAAGAAGAATACTTACCCCTATTTACAAGAAGATTATTTCAAACAAGATTATCAGGGAAGTTTCACCAACAGAGGTAGAGGAGGATCCCGGGGCCGACGGAACTACACTACATTTTCAGAATCATCCTATGTAACGGATTGTGATAACGAACAGCCAGGTCCAAGCACAGATTACGGCTATCAGGACAGCAGATATCCACCCCAGGGACCTTTTCCTTTTTGAGGTCAGGGCCAATGGAAGACACCAAGAGGGAGGAGCGGTAACTGGCCCAGAGGGTTCCAACATGGACAGCCAGCTACCAACGCGAACTGGGAAGGCAGCCGTGGAAGAACATAGAAACAAGTCGGTTTCCAACCAGAAGACCACAGGGAGATATCGACCTGATGAAGAGTGTACCGGTGGTGAGGAGACCACTTAACCCAGTAGTCAACATCTCTTCCTACAACCTTAAAAACGACAAAATGAATGTCCTCAGTAAAGGCCTCTCGTTTGTACCCACGGCTTACCCTAACAACTTTGCAATGAAAGCAGAACTTTACAGGTTCTTTAGTAAGATCCACCTATGGTATTACTTCAGACAGTCTTCGACTTTTTCAGCACATTCTCACACTGGACTGAGGGTTCCATCCACCTTCTTTCCACCAGCCAACACCATGACGAACAAAATCTTGGCCTATGAGATCGTGGTATTAAGAGATGTTGGCAAAGTACTTGAGAAGAAGAAACATACTAAGTATAATATCACTAAGGTGGGGAAGGAGGCACTCCTGGCATTGAAACAGAACAAGAAGATAGTGATCAAACCCACAGATAAGGGTGGTGCTATTGTGGTACAAGACGTGACGAAGTACAGAACAGAGATCCTGAACCAACTACAGGATGGGGTGAGCTACAAAAAACATAGAATGGATCCATTGAAAGAAGTTGCACAAGAAATTTTGCTCAACAGGTATGGTCTATAACAGGCTTTCCTTACTAATCTTGAATTTCAATATCTCAACCAGAAGCAATCCCGGCTCCCCACGATATACACCCTACCAAAAATTCACAATGACATGCAGAATCCCCCTGGACGCCCCATTGTTTCGGGATGTGAATCCATGTTGGAGCCACTGTGCAGATATATTGACTTTTTTTCAAACCGATACCTGAGAATACGCAAGCCTATCTAAGAGACACAATGCAAACTATCAACATTGTAGATATACGACCTTTCGACCCAACAAGACAACTTCTAGTGACCTAGTGTCACTCTATATGAGCATCCCACAACAATCTGCCCCGGATGTCTTGCAATCAGTCTTAGACCAAAGAACTGCACAAACGGCAGTACCCACGGAATTCATCATTGGACTACTACGGATAGCATTGATGAAGAATTTCTTCACCTGTCAAGGTAGCTACTATCTACAAACAAAAGGAGTGGCCATGGGGGCAGCCTTTGCCCTGGATCTGGCCATTATTTTTATGGACCAGTTTGAGAAAACATTAATCTTTAGTGACACCAATCCCTACACCAACCATGTGGCTATGTGGAGAAGGTCCATTGACGATATTCTCATGATCTGGACGAGTGACCAGTCAGAACTGGGCTCTTTCGACACCTGGCTTAACCAAAGAAGTCAGGACATACAGTTTACGATACAATCTGAAGCCAAAGAGATTGATTTCCTGGATATCACTATCAGGTATGAAGACAACAATCTGTATACAACATTACCGCAAACCTGCAGAATCTAATTCGCTCCTTCAATACAACAGCTATCACCCCAGAGGTCTAAGGGGCAATCTACCTTTTGTGCAATTCCTGCGCATCTGCAGGAATTGTTCCAAGAAGACAGACTACATGTCAGAATCGGATGATCTGAGCAATCAGTTACTGGAAAGAGGTTACCCCAGGAGGTTGATTAAGAGAGCAAGAAAGTGGGCATGATTTAGCCCTTGTGAAACGTTGTTGCAACCAAAAGAAAAAGGAAGGGAGACAATGCAAAGGATGATATGCGTCACCACTTCTCTACACTTAGTAATGCCAATAAAAAGGTGATAAACATTGGGGCCTGATATCCGATCACATACAACAAATGACTCTACCGAAGCATTCCTACAAAAAAGCCAAGAGTATCAAGGATCACATTGTCCATTCATTCTTAGACTCCCCTGAGACTCCGGCGCTACAATCTCTATGGAATCTACCACCACAACTAGGACATTACAAATGTGGCCAGTGCAAGGAGTGCCAAACTACGATCCAGTTCAGCTACAGACAGCACATGATTAATCTGAAATATTACTCTAACTGTAACACCAACAATGTAATCTATGGGATTCTCTATCCCTGGGGCCAAATATATGTGGGTTAGACGCAGCAGATAATAAAAGCCCGCATACTGCAACATTGCAGCCGAATAAGGTGTGAAGTGCCCTGGGGCATCTTTGGTGGAACATTTTAAAGCTGCCCTACACGGTCCCGAAGACCTTCAGTGGATAGCCCTTGAGAAGGCTCTTGGGCACAGAGGATGCAATATAGGATTGATTTTGAATACAAGGGAATGTAAATGGATGTCTCTCCTAGACTCCATACAAAATGGCCTCAACTAATTGGATACCAGTCATGCGCAATTAGCAACCCTCACATCTGAATGA